>NC_141023.1:4330000-4350000 GCF_052040795.2 Danio rerio
GTAGTGTGAACACCACAGAGATTAAAAGACACAAAGTCAAGTCATGTAGTGTGAACGGCACAGCGATCTGCTGATGTTTAAAATCCTGTAGTGTGAACTAGGCTTTAAAGAGCTGATAGCTCTGCCCTAGATAACTGATAGCTCCGCCCTAAAGGACTGATAGCCCTGCCCTAAACAACTGATAGCCCCTGCTTAAAGGGCTGATAGCTCCTCCTTAGATTACTGATAGCCCTGCTCTAAGGACTGACAGTTCCTCCCTGAATTGGAGGAACGTTTAACACCCAATGGTTGAACTAGGTATTGCATTCCTGGATCAAAACAAATGCAAAGTGCAAGTTGCCAGATTGACGACCAACAAGGCTGGTTTAAGTCATGTTCTAAATAAAAAGCAACGTGACATGATAGAAGGAAAATTCTCCATATTAAAAGGAGTTTTTTGTCTTAACCAACACCTTGAATTGATATATTAGAAACGGCTTCTATTTCTCACAGGTGAACAACAGAAAACTGACAAAGATGAACAATGCTACACTCTAAAAAACGTTGAGCTATTTCTTTAACCCAATGGTTGAGTCAAAAATATTTAATGCTTTGTTGGGTTATTTTTATTTATTTAATGACTCAACCAGTTGGGTCAAACAATTTGAATATCAACAGTCAACTGATTTGACTGACACAGAACAGCCGTATTAATATGTGTGTGCAGTGTTGTTTTTGCATTATAACGTTAATTTAAGCTGAAGCTCAAGTTTATTTTGCTTATTTTTTTTATCAAATGACCTTTCCGTGTCTTGTTTTCTCTATCCGTTTCACCAGCACTCTTAATTACTGATGATACATAGGCGTGCTTCGTAGCCGATCTATATAAAATGAATAAATTTTACACTGTGTCTGGAACTTAAAATCTAGTAGAAATAAAGCTCATTGATATTTTTGAAAACTGCATGTTTTTTATTTACACAGTCATAATTATAAAATTAATAATAGTACTAGTGATAGTAGCAATAGTAATACCAGAATGGAAAAAAAAACATTTAATGAAAATAACCCAATGCATTGGATTAAATTTTACTACCCAGTGCATTGGGTTAAAATATCCCATAGTTGGGTAGGGGCTATAATAACCAATAGTTGGGTCATATATTATGGTATTTTTAACCCAACTACTTTAACTGAGTAATAATGTGAGTTTGAATGCAATTAATATGAGATTTATTGCCGCACTACTGAAAGCAGCAGCAGATAGTTCAGCTCAGATCTGTAACATAAAATAAACCGTTTGAGATTGAACTTTAGAACTCAACACATATCAGTGATTAAACATGTACATTTAATAATGTTAAAGGTCAATATGTTTTAGATTATAAACCATATTGCAAGTGAGTGCACTATTCTGTGCTTCTGAATGGCTGTATTTAAATTTCTGTCGTGTTTCGTCTGGTGAAAACAGCCAAATTCCTTATCGCCGCAAATCGCGTCACGTATCGCGTTGTTAAGACACGGGGTTACAATGTAACCTGCTCACCTAATGTTTACATTTGCAATATTTATATTATTAGCTAATTAATAACCACCTCATGTGAAACTCTGAATCTGCGTCTCATTTTAGAGTCTGCTACTGTCCATCAGAGGTCTCATTTTGGTCTTGGACGTATGCTTAAAGAGTCTTCAAGACTGAATGAATAAAATATGCTGTTTTCCACTAAGGCAACCCGGAGCTGGAATATGATTGGCTATACTGGCATTGGGCAGGTTAAATGACCAAAACAAAGACAGCGTTCTGGCACGTAACACATTTTCAAAGCAGAATATCTGACTTCAGCATTGTTTGTCAGATAAACAAGAATGTTCTCTTAGCATGTTTCTAAAATATCTGCAAACATATTATGGTGTTTTATGCTGTAGGAGAGTCAAAAGCTTACATACAGCACCTTTAAAATAAGCATTACAACATTTATTTAGTATAATTATCTTAAAACTGGCGTGTTAATTGCTTTTTTTTTTAAACGGTTTGATTTTTTATTTTGTGTGAAAAGGTCTGAAAACAAGATCCACCAAACATGAGGATTCCTCTTCATTTAAGAGTTGTCATTCTGTTTTAAAATGAGCCAAATCAATTTTAATTTTTTTGCTAAATGCTGAATTAAATCAATATTGCTCATACAGACATTTTATTGTCTACAATTATTTTAGTAAAATCAGGACTTGACAGTAGTTACAATGCAAAATGATTATTGTTGTGTCTCAGATTACACTGAAGCTTACTGCAACGAAACATAACAACATTTATTTAGTCACTACAGGCCCTTTTATGCCAAGCACAATAAATATAAACATCAGTGTTTTTCTCCAGTCTTGTCTTTGCTCTTTATTTTTCACTGCATTCTGATTGGCTGTCAGTGTTTTATGCTTCATCAGCTGGGAAAAATCCTCCTGAAAGTGACGATATCGTTTCTTTGTATCCTTATCGTTTTAACACTGTCAACATTTCTTTACAATACCTTAATCTGTATCTTTAGTTATCCTTATCCTTATAGTTAAGTATGAAATTTTAAGTCTTTAATAAGTTAAGTCTTATTTCGTGTTTAATGCCACGGAAATTCTGAAATTCTGTCGTACTGTGCTGCGAAAAGGGGCCGGATTAAATAAAATGATTATACGATTAAAAAAACGAGCAATTGGTCCCTATTTTACATTTCTGTCCAGAGAGGTCATGTTTTGATCTTCGATTGGTCTCACGCAGTTACGTGGTGCAATTTCACAGATCAGAGTTCACCAAGCTTGAACTGTGCAGCACAGCAAACTGCAAAACTTGTCGCACAAGCTTGTGTTTCCTGTCTGACTTCTTTTAATCCCAGAAGATGAAACTAGCTGACAAAAGCTCAAAATTATCCGGTTTTCCCCACAATTAGAGCTGACGGGTGCTAATGCTGTCTTTACTGATGCTCAACACGCACAAATCTAAAAACAAGTTATCCAGGTTGTCTTGAATCTTTAAACCAGTGGTCACCAAACTTGTTCCTGGAGGGCTGGTGTCCTGCAGATTTTAGCTCCAACCCTTATCAAACACACCTGAACCAGCTAATCAAGGTCTAACTAGGTATACTAGAAACATCCAGGCAGGTGTGATGAGGCAAGTTGGAGCTAAATCCTGCAGGGACACCGGCCCTCCAGGATCGAGATTGGTGACCCCTGCTTTAAACAATCTTAGACACTGCAAAAAAAAAAAAAAATAAATAAAAAAAATACTTCTTCTTCTTACTTAGAGTTTTTGTCTTGTTTCTAGTACAAATATAAAAAAAACTCTTAAATCAAAAAGCTTAAATCCAAAAACTTTCTAGACAAGTAACAAATGTCTTATTTTCAGAAATAATAAGACAAAAAGAAAACAGTTTTTCCTTAAAACAAGCACAATAATCTGCCAATGGGGTAAGCAAAATAGATTTTGCCTTGACACAAGATTATTTTGCATGCTTTTAAGGACTTTCTATTCTTTAAAATCACTTAATTTTGATTCATTATTTTTGAAAACAAGACAACTTTTGCTACTTGTCTAGAAAATGCTTCTTGATTTAACAGTTTTTGATATTTTGACCACACAGTAGTTTACTGTAAGGAGTTTACACTTACAACTGCTATTTTAAAGTACATTACTGTACACATTTTTGTCCGGTTTATTTAACAGAAATGTATTTTAAACAAACAGCAGTTCTCAACTGTACAATTTACGGATTATCAAAAGGTATTCTGTAAAGTACTGCACATTGTAACCTTACAATACATTTTACGGTGAACTTCAGGCAACAGCTGCCGGACTATTTTACCGTATATTACTCCCGTTATTTACAAAGTGACAAAAACGCTAAGTAAGAAAAGTATTTTTTTGCAGTGTATACAATTGTTTAAAGATTTCTTGTCTTTGTTAGTAAACCTAGTTGGGTATTTTCCCGACAAAATTAGCTTAAATACAATCAGAGACATAATTTTAAGACCAACCATGTATTTTAAAACTTTATTTTAGCTGCAATAACTTGCTTTAAGTTTGCTTGTTAAAAAAGCTTATAACTTATAAGCTGAAAAGTTTAGGCTCATTTTAAGACAGAAAGACAATTGTTTAATGAAGTGGAATTCTAGTTACCAAGTCCTTGAAGCCGCAGTCACACTGCACTTTTGGCCCCATAGACTTCCATTCATAAGTGAATGCGTCAGACTGGAAACGCAAGCTTTCGCAGTGTAGGATTGTTTTAAGATAACTTTTGCAGTGAAGAAAGAAACTCAAAGGTTTAGAAACACTTCAGTGTGAGTAAATGACAGGTAAATGTACATTTATTTTGTGTGAACTATCCCTACCATTATCCCTAACCTACTAGAAAGCATGATCATTCTCTCACAGGTGAAACACAAATGAAATGTTCATACCTCTTGAAACTTTGTATCGGCTTTCATGCAGATGTTTTTAGTAGCTCTCAGGATGGCCATGTATGTGATCTCCTGATGGTTTTTAGATTTGGCTATTTTAAAGATGTGAAAGCTGTGAGCCCCGATTAGGAGAGCCAGCAGCAGGAGGAATGCTCTGCTCATTCTCAGATGATTGTGAGGAAAAATCCCCTCCGTCAACCTGAGAAACGCTTTACAGTTCTGCTTAATTTATACACCGTCATTTAAATTGATATCAAGAACATTTGCAGTTACTACCAGATATGAACATTTGAATATCACTTCGTCACGAAAATAATCTGATAATAATAAAACATACAGCTGAAGGCAGAATTAATAAGCACATTTTAATTCTTTGATATTTTTATCAACACATTTCTAAACATAATAGTTTTAATAACTCACTTATAATAACTGATTTATTTTCTCTTCATGATGACAGCACAGAATATTTGACTATATTCTTCAAGATACTAGTTTTCAGCTTGAAGTGACATTTAAAAGCTTAACTAGGTTAATTAGGGTAAAGTTAGGGTAATTAGGCAAGTCATTGTATAACAGTGGTTTGTTCTGGAGACAATCCAAAACAAATATTGCTTGAGGGGGCTAATAATATAGTAATTAAAATGGGTTTAAAAATTAAAAACTGCTTTTATTCTAGCTTAATTAAAACAAAACTTTCTCCAGAAGCAAAAAAATATTATAGGAAATACTGTGAGAAATTCTTGAATCTGTTCAACATCATTTAGGAAATATTGGAAAAAACATAAATATTGCACAGGAGGGGGAATAATGTTGCTCTCAACTGTATATAAACTATTATGATTATTAAGCAGTATTCATAATGTATAACCACACTTTTACTACAAATACCATGGCAAAACTATGGTTGGATTTTCAAAAGCATGGTTGTGGTCATATTATTGACATGTTAGTGGTAGCCTTTTAAAGTGAATAAATGTGACACCTCTGGACCTTTTGCTGTTGTGCCTTTTCATAGCCATATATTTCAGCACTTTAATTTCTCTGAGCACCCAGTCGAGACTGATGTGGTTGCTTTTTAATAAAAATATAATTCACATTAGGTGGCATGGAGGCTCAGTGGTTAGCACTGTGGCCTCACAGCATGAAGTTTGCTGTTTTGAGTCCCTGCTGGGCCAGTTGTCATTTCTGTGTGGAGTTTGAATGTTCTCCCCGTGTTGGCGTGGGTTTCCTCCTGGTGCTCCTGTTTCCCCTACAGTCCAAACACATGCGCTATAGGGGAATTTATGAACTAAATTGGCCGTAGTGTATGAGTGTGTGTGTGTGTATGTGTGAATGAGTGTGTATGGGTGTTTCCCAGTAGTGGGTTGTGGCTGGAAAAGCATCAGCTGCAAAAAACATCCGCTGGAATAGTCGGCGGTTCATTCCGCTGTGGCAACCCATGATAAATAAGGGACTAAGCAGAAAAGAAAATGAATGAATGAATGAATATTTCATATCATTGACATGTAAATATGCATTTGATATAAATGGATGTTCCATTAAACAAAAAGGTGCTGAGCACACTGGTCTAAAAACTTTACTGTCAAAAACTTTACTGTAAAAAATATCAGTTAATGATCAGTTTTCATATGTTTGTGTGTTTTGTGTTTATTTACGGTGGTGATTTGCATTATGGGAAGTCGATCTCTGCTCTGTCCACTTTTGATGTTGAAAATTCAACTCTACAGATTATCAAAGTGACTTTTAGTGTCATTTTAGTAATCTGAAATAATATATTATATGCATAATAAATAGTATATAGAGAAATAAGTCTGTAAAAAAAACAGGAAATGTGCTACAGTTTATTACAAGGTGTTTGTAGCTTAATATGCAACACCAACCCAGGAAATAGAGCACTGCACACTATCACACATGTTCATAAAAAAACACTTTTTCACAACCTTTCAAGGTTAAATGATGTTGGAAGAAAGAACAAGATCCCATCATAAAATAAACAGGGAAAAACAAAAACATCAATCCCAAAATAAAAAGTGCTCATTTTTACAGTGTGGGGTTTTAGGTTGTGATATGAAGCTTGTCTATAACAGGGCAAATTCATTTGCAAAAACTTTTGTATTTTACTTTAAAATACTATATCCAACTGGACAAAAAGCTGTCCACATATGTAAAGACTCAAGCATGTTGACAACGCATTAAGTTTAAGTCATTTTTATTTTCCTGACATCTAAAACCTGTATAATTACGACCTCAAAGCTAAAAACATTTGAATTCATAAAAACAATGGGTTGTCATAACCCAACATTGGGTCAAATACAGACAACCCATTGAGTTATTAAGTGTAATTTAAATTTTATTGCAATAAATAAATACATAACTCTGTTTGTATGCCCCAAATTTTTGTGTGTAAAACGTTTCAGCATACCAAAAGGTTTTTAGTATGGTTTGTGTTTATGCAAGTGAGACAAGTGTGGTGCTAATCGACAAGAGAAGGCACCAATAATGGTCCATACACCATACTAATCAAGCAATACAGCTGTTTATTGCTCGTACACACAAATGATATCGATTATCACAATAATAGTCAAGAATCATACTTATGAACATCATTAATCGAAATTGCGTAAAAGGCTAACAATGCAAAATAAAGATGAGTAATAAGGATTACACAAATAATGAAACCCCAAGCGATTTGATATAAGTATAAATAACCTCAGAGACGTGCCATCATTCTCCTCTTCAAAGACTGAGGAGCCCGTTGCAGTCACATTGGAAAACCAACACGTGTGTCCGAGAATATCCCATGGCTGAGCTTCTAATGTTTTAGCAAGAAACCCTCATCTTTATTGTCAAAATTTGGGTGCTGGTCAAAGGTCGGCCTATTACGTAAGAGTAAAGTGTGAGTTGATCAGGCCCACCTTCTCAGCTAGGTGCACATTATTTCTAATTGCAAAGCACACATTTGAGGTTTGTAGTGTCAGCGTGATTATCTATAGTCAATATTCTCCGTCCTGAAATTTGGAGAAAGTTAACCTTAAGGTCAAGAGACCTTTCTCTGGTCATTTGGTCATGCTTGAGGGTCAATATCTTACCTCCTGATATTTGGAGAGATGTGTAAAGTTAACCTTAAGGTCATATGACCCTTATCTGTTCATTTGGTTGTTTGTTGAGCGCAACAGGAGAAAATCTAAAAAATAACCCATTTCTTACAATAACCCAGGCCACTTGGTGGCTTAGTGGTTAGCACTGTGGCCTCACAGCAAGAAGGTCGCTGGTTCGAGCCCCGGCTGGGTCAGTTGGCATTTCGGTGTGGAGTTTGCATGTTCTCCCTGTGTTGGCGTGGGTTTTTCTACGGGTGCTCTGGTTTACCCCTCAAGTTCAAACACATGTGGTAGAGGTGAGCTAAACTGGCTGTAGTGTATGAGCTTGTGCGTGTATGAGTCTGTATGGGTGTTTCCCAGTACTGTGTTGCAGCTGGAAGGGCATCCGCGGTGTAAAACATATGCTGGAATAGTTGGCGGTTCATTCCACTGTGGCAACGTCTGATGATTGATGGACCAAGTCGAATAAATGAAATAACCCAAAGTTGGGTGTGTTCAAGTTGTAAAACATGCTGGGCTCTACCCAATTGATTTGTGTCGGGAAAACATAAATAAGTTATTAGTTTTTTACAAATTTAAGTGGATCGAACATGAAACATTTAAGTGTCCCCCCAAAAAATCTCAACAATTGTGTTGTTTCAGCTTATATTTATAGTTAGCAAACGAAGATTTGAGTGTAGTATTTGACCCAACGTTGAGTTATGACAACCCAGCATTTATAGAGTATGTAGATAATGTAATTTTACTAGATTTTCTTATTCTCTTCTAAAAACAATTACAAAAAACTATATGGGTCACTATAAAAAACTATAAATTATTTATTAAGCATTAGCAAATAGTTACTTGATTATTTGTTATTACTAACTCTACATTACTAGACGTTAATAAGCAGTTTATAAATACAGCTGTAAATGCCGTATACTAGACTTAAACACACATGTATAAAGTGCTTAATGACTGTCTTTTCATATTTTAAAAATTATTAATTCTTTCCAGTATTGCGTTATATATTTAAAATATGAAGTTGTTCAATTGCTTTTACAACTTTACTTTGTATTAATGTGCAGACTTTGATGCTAGAATCATGCAAATCATATTTAAAAGTATCCAAATTCTCTGGTTAGATAAAAGGTCTACAAGACCATGCCAAGAAGTTTACCTGCGTACACATGACAGCGCTTATCATAGACACGCACACTCACACACACATGCAAAACCCAGGGAGCTCATTGGCTGAAGTGTGTGTAATCCAGGCTAATTTGTTATTCAAACAACGCAGTTAACAAAATACGTTAGAAAGTAAAATGCGGCTGATAGAGTACACGACACTGATGAATTCATACTCAAAAGCTCCCTTTGTGTTTTTGAAAAGACATAAAAAAATACAAATTTATAGGAAATACTAGTGTTTTTGTACCACACTATAGTAACAAAAACAAATTAATTACTAAACAATGTTGTCACTACAGTCACTGCAGAACCGCCAAAACAGATTAATTACTAAACACTGTTGTCACTACAGTCACTGCAGAACCGCCAAAACAGATTAATTACTAAACACTGTTGTCACCACGGCGACTGCAGAACCACTAAAACAGATTAATTACTAAACACTGTTGTCACTACAGTGACTGCAGAACCACCAAAACAGATTAATTACTAAACACTGTTGTCACCACGGCGACTGCAGAACCGCCAAAACAGATTAATTACTAAACCCCGTTGTCACCACGGCGACTGCAGAACCGCCAAAACAGATTAATTACTAAACACCGTTGTAACCACGGCGACTGCAGAACCGCCAAAACAGATTAATTACTAAACACCGTTGTCACCACGGCGACTGCAGAACCGCCAAAACAGATTAATTACTAAACACCGTTGTCACTACAGTGACCGCAGAACCGCCAAAACAGATTAATTACTAAACACTGTTGTCACTAAAGTAACTGCAGAACCGCCAAAACAGATTAATTACTAAACACTGTTGTCACTACAGTGACCGCAGAACCGCCAAAACAGATTAATTATTAAACACCGTTATCACCACGGCGACTGCAAAACCGGCAAAACAGATTAATTACTAAACACCGTTGTCACCATGGCGACTGCAGAACCGCCAAAACAGATTAATAACTAAACACCGTTGTCACCACGGCGACTGCAGAACCGCCAAAACAGATTAGTTACTAAACACCGTTGTCACCACGGCGACTGCAGAACCGCCTAAACAGATTAATTACTAAACACCGTTGTCACCACGGCGACTGCAGAACCGCCAAAACAGATTAATTATTAAACACCGTTGTCACTACAGTGACTGCATAACCGCCAAAACAGATTAATCACTAAACACCGTTGTCACCACGGCGACTGCAAAACCGCAAAAACAGATTAATTACTAAACACCGTTGTCACCACGGCGACTGCAGAACTGCCAAAACAGATTAATTACTAAACACCGTTGTCACTACAGTGACCGCAGAACCGCCAAAACAGATTAACTACTAAACACCGTTGTCACCACGGCGACTGCAGAACCGCCAAAACAGATTAATTACTAAACACCGTTGTCACCACGGCGACTGCAGAACCGCCAAAACAGATTAATTACTAAACACCGTTGTCACCACGGCGACTGCAAAACCGCCAAAACAAATTAATTACTAAACACCGTTGTCACCATGGCGACTGCAGAACCGCCAAAACAGATTAATAACTAAACACCGTTGTCACCATGGCGACTGCAGAACCGCCAAAACAGATTAATTACTAAACACCGTTGTCACCACGGCGACTGCAGAACCACCAAAACAGATTAATTACTAAACACTGTTGTCACTAAAGTAACTGCAGAACCGCCAAAACAGATTAATTACTAAACACCGTTGTCACCACGGCGACTGCAGAACCGCCAAAACAGATTAATTGCCAAAACAGATTAACTACTAAACACCGTTGTCACCACGGCGACTGCAGAACCGCAAAAACAGATTAATTACTAAACACCGTTGTCACCACGGCGACTGCAAAACCGCCAAAACAAATTAATTACTAAACACCGTTGTCACCATGGCGACTGCAGAACCGCCAAAACAGATTAATAACTAAACACCGTTGTCACCATGGCGACTGCAGAACCGCCAAAACAGATTAATTACTAAACACCGTTGTCACCACGGCGACTGCAAAACCGCCAAAACAGATTAATTACTAAACACCGTTGTCACCATGGCGACTGCAGAACCGCCAAAACAGATTAATAACTAAACACCGTTGTCACCACGGCGACTGCAGAACCGCCAAAACAGATTAGTTACTAAACACCGTTGTCACCACGGCGACTGCAGAACCGCCTAAACAGATTAATTACTAAACACCGTTGTCACCACGGCGACTGCAGAACCGGCAAAACAGATTAATTATTAAACACCGTTGTCACCACGGCGACTGCAGAACCGCCAAAACAGATTAATTATTAAACACCGTTGTCACCACGGCGACTGCAGAACCGCCAAAACAGATTAATCACTAAACACCGTTGTCACCACGGCGACTGCAAAACCGCAAAAACAGATTAATTACTAAACACCGTTGTCACCACGGCGACTGCAGAACCGCCAAAACAGATTAATTACTAAACACCGTTGTCACCATGGCGACTGCAGAACCGCCAAAACAGATTAATAACTAAACACCGTTGTCACCACGGCGACTGCAGAACCGCCAAAACAGATTAATTATTAAACACCGTTGTCACCACGGCGACTGCAGAACCGCCAAAACAGATTAATTATTAAACACCGTTGTCACTACAGTGACTGCAGAACCGCCAAAACAGATTAATTACTAAACACCGTTGTCACCACGGCGACTGCAGAACCGCCAAAACAGATTAATTACTAAACACTGTTGTCACCACGGCGACTGCAGAACCGCCAAAACAGATTAATTACTAAACACCGTTGTCACCACGGCGACTGCAGAACCGCCAAAACAGATTAATCACTAAACACCGTTGTCACCATGGCGACTGCAGAACCGCCAAAACAGATTAATTACTAAACACCGTTGTCACCACGGCGACTGCAGAACCGCCTAAACAGATTAATTACTAAACACCGTTGTCACCACGGCGACTGCAGAACCGCCAAAACAGATTAATTACTAAACACCGTTGTCACTACAGTGACTGCAGAACCGCCAAAACAGATTAATCACTAAACACCGTTGTCACCACGGCGACTGCAAAACCGCCTAAACAGATTAATTACTAAACACCGTTGTCACCACGGCAACTGCAGAACTGCCAAAACAGATTAATTACTAAACACCGTTGTCACTACAGTGACTGCAGAACCGCCAAAACAGATTAATTACTAAACACCGTTGTCACCACGGCGACTGCAGAACCGCCAAAACAGATTAATTACTAAACACCGTTTTCACCACGGCGACTACAGAACAGATTAATTACTAAACACCGTTGTCACCACGGCGACTGCAGAACCGCCAAAACAGATTAATTATTAAACACTGTTGTCACCACGGCGACTGCAGAACCGCCAAAACAGATTAATTACTAAACATTGTTGTCACCACGGCGACTGCAGAACCGCCTAAACAGATTAATTATTAAACACCGTTGTCACCACGGCGACTGCAGAACCGCCAAAACAGATTAATTACTAAACACCGTTGTCACCACGGCGACTACAGAACAGATTCATTACTAAACACCGTTGTCACCACGGCGACTACAGAACAGATTCATTACTAAACACCGTTGTCACCACGGCGATTGCAGAATCGCCAAAACAGATACTTGTTGATGAAAATGGTTTTAGGGGTGACATGGTGGCTCAGTGGTTAGCACTGTGTCCTCACAGCAAGAAGGTCATTGGTTTGCGTCCTGACTGGGTCAGTTGGCATTTCTGTGTGGAGTTTGCATGTTCTCCCTTTGTTGGCGTGGCTTTCCTCCGTGGGCTACGGTTTCCCACTGATGAATAAAGAAACTAAGCTGGAGGAAAATGAATGAATGAGTGAAAATGGCCTGATAAAGTGATGAACCCTGCGTATCGTCCTCAGATAGTCTTCAGAGCAGCTCATGGAGCGTTATCTATACAAATGCTCATATCTTAAGGTGACGTTGCAAACGTTCTTCATATCAGTTGAAATGATGCTGTATAAATGATCCGGCAGGCTGTAGGAGAAAGTCAAGCTTGCAGATCTTGACAATCGCCTGAGAATGAGCCGAGCGATCCTCCTGCTGGCTCTCCTGATCGGAGCTCACAGCTTTCACATCAAGGAGAAACCAAACTCTAAAAACCATCAGGACATCACGAGCATAGCCATCCTGCGCGCAACGGCCAACATCTGCAAGAACGCCGATGGAAACTTCGTAACGGTGAGAATGTAAAAAATATCTGTTTCTGTATTTTCTGTATGATGTGAATTTCATTATGGGATGTTGATCTCTGCTCTGTTCACTTCTAATGTTGAAAATTCAACTCTACAGTTCAACAAAGAGACTTTTACTGACATTTTTAGTAGTTTGAAATATTCCAGACACTGAGTCTAATAGTACACAAGACAGACAAAACAATGCAAACCACACAACACACGCTAACAAAGACAGTTATGCCAATATTTTATCAAAGGTGACTGATAATGCACCTCAGTAGGGTTTATCAACAACATTAAAATGCTGTTCTACAGATAAACTAATAGATCAAATTTCTCATCAGAGCGAAAAGTGATGGAACCCTTACAACATAATCCACATGCTGTACAGCATCTATGTTATCGAAGAACAATCCTCGCAATCATTGTATGCAACCTGCAGCTAATGAAGACTCTCTCTTTTAAAGTTATACCACAGAGGAGCGGTGTATAAAGAGCTGCAGAGGTTTACCTGCTCTGAACACAAATAAACCTCTCACCAGCATATTTGCTTGGGCATACAACCTTCGATGCTCCCTGTACATATCATTGTCATCACTCATGTCCTCAGTAATGACATGCCCTAAATATTTAACAGTTTTACAAACATTTAAACATTTTTAGATAATAAAATAATGTATAATAAATAATAATATCTAGAGAAATATGTCTGTAAATAAAAGAAAATGTGCTGCAGTTTATTACAAGGGTTTCTGTAGTGTATATACAACACCAACAAAGACAATATAGCCCTGCAGACTATTACACATGCTCTGACAAGGTTAAAAGTTGTTGGAAGAAAGATCAAGATCCCATAATTAATCCCATAAATAATTCAAAAGGATAAATAGACAACATATAAACACAAAATATGGAAAATTGATAATTTACGGATACTTTAACAGTATATAAAGTTTTATTTTTATTTTTTTATTTTTTACTTTTATTTTCATATCATCAGCAGCACGTGTGCTATGATGAGTGAAAAGCTTAGGATCAGCAAAGCAACCGTTTATTTTTTTCCCCAATTTCTGTTTAACAGAGAGCAGATTTCTTTAACACATTTCTAAACATAATAGTTTTAATAACTCATCTCTAATAACTGATTTATTTTATCTTTGTCATGATGACAGTAAATAATATTAGACTAGATATTCTTTAAGACACTTCTATACAGCTTAAAGTGACATTTAAAGGCTTAACTAGGTTAATTAGGTTAACTAGGCAGGTTAGGGTAATTAGGCAAGTTTATGTTTAACAATGGTGTGTTCTGTAGACAGTCGGGAAAAAAAATTAGAGCTTTAAGCGTAAAGGGGCTGATAATATTGACCTTAAAATGGTGTTTAAAAAAAATTAAAAACTGCTTTTATTCTAGCAGAAATAAAACAAATCAGACTTTCTACAGAAGAAAAAATATTATCAGACATACTGTGAACATTTCCTCGCTCTGTTAAAAATCATTTGGGAGATATTTAAAAAAGAAACTAAATACAAACGGGGGGCTAATAATTCTGACTTCAATTGTGTGTATTTATATATATATATATATATATATATATATATATATATATATATATATATATATATATATATATATATATATATATATTAGAAAATTGAAATTAATACACTAAACCAGAAACTTGCATGATTAAGCTTTTCATTGATGTTTGATTAGTTAGAATTGGTCTATATTTGGCTCAACTTGAGAATCTAAAAGTTGGAGAAAATCTAAATACTTAGGAAACAGCATTTAAAGTTGTCCAATTTAAGTTTGCAGCAATGCATGTCACTAATCAGAAATACATGTTAATATACTTATGGATGCAAACTTACAAGCTGTCTTCAAGAAACATGATCTTTACTCAATATTAGAATTTTTTTTAGCATAAAAATATCAATACTGTTGATCCATCCAGAGTTTTATTATTAAACAGTACTGAGCAGCACAAGACAAAATTAATTAATCACACTCTGGTGAAATTATCATTATTTTTTAAGTATTTCCGAGTGAATTTCTTCAACACATTTCTAATCATAATAGTTTTACTAACTCATCTCTAATAACTGATTTATTTTATCTTTGTCATGATGACAGCACATAACATTTTACTATATAATCTTCAAGACACTTCTATACAGCTTAAAGTGACATTTAAAGGCTTAACTAGGGTAGTTAGGGTAAAGTTAGAGTAATTAGGCAAGTCATTGTATAAGAGTGGTTTGTTTTGGAGACCATCCAAAACAAATATTGCTAAAGGGGGCTAATAATAATGACCATAAAATGGTTTGAAACAAATTTTAAATCTGTTTTTATTCTAGTCAAAATCAAACAAATAAGACTTTCTCCAGAAGAAACAATATTATCACAGCAATGCATATCACTAATTAAAAATACATGTTAATATACTCATGGATGCAAACTTACAAACTGTCTTTATGACACATGATCTTTACATAATATTAGAATACTTTTTGGCATAAAAATATAAATACTGTTGATCCATCCAGAGTTTTATTATTAAACAGTACTGAGCAGCACAAGACAAAATTATTCACACTCTGGTGAAATTATCATTATTTTTTAAATGCTTCCCAAATGTTTCCCTGTACTGTTGCAGCTGGAAGGGCATCCGCTGCATAAAACATATGCTTGATAAGTTGGTGGTTCATTCCGCTGTGGCGACCCCTGATAGAGAAGGGACTAAGCCGAAGGAAAATGAATGAATGAAAATGGCCTGATAAAGTAATGAAGTCTGCATATCGTCCTCAGATAGTCTTCTAAGCAAGGCATGGAGCGATATCTATACAAATGCTCATATCGCTGATATAAAACCCTGATATACAAAGGAAGAGGAATGAATGAGGAATTTGACAAGTGAATTCTATGAGCACATTTATGAACATAATAGTTTTAATAACTCATCTCTAATAACTGATTTATTTTATCTCCATGATGAAAGTAAATAATATTTGACTAGATATTCTTCAAGACACTTCTATACAGCTTAAAGTGACATTTAAAGGCTTCACTAGGGTAATTAGGGTAAAGTTAGGGTAATTAGGCAAGTTATTTATCAGTGATTTGTTCTGTAGACCATCCAAAACAAGTATTGCCCAAGTCTTACCCTGAAGCATCATGTGAATGTTTTGTGTAAATCTTACTCTCTGTGATACTTTATGCATGTCTATTTATGTATCTGATACTTGTTGTGCTGCCATTTTGGCCAGGACCCCTGGTAGAAGAGATTCATATCTCAATGGAAAATCCTGATATAATAAAGGATAAATAAACAAGGGGGCTAATAATATTGACCTTAAAATTTTTCATTAAAAAAACCCAAAGAATTGCTTTTATTCTAGCAGAAATAAAATAAATGAGACTTTCTCCAGAAGAAAAAATATTATCAGACATACTGTGAACATTTTCCTTTCTCTGTTCTCGGAAAAAATTGACATGAAGACAAATAATGTCAAATAAAAGGCCAAAATGTGTAAATCTCTCATCATTTACTCGCCATAAAGTTGTTCAAAACCGGTTTGAGTATCTTCCTGAACACAAAAGAAGATATTTTGAAGAATGTTGATTGACTTCCATTATTTTTCCTTTTAACCATGGAGGTCAACAGCTGCCTTCAGCATGATTATTCTCAATGTTTTGTGCCAAAACAAAAGAAAACTCAAACTGGTTTTGGAGAAACATGATGGCAAATTAATAATGATTACATTATAAAATGTGGGATGGTCTTCAGTAGATAAGACAGATTTTTTTCTTGAGAAAAAATAAACAGCCTGTAAAATGTGTCAATAAATGTAGTGGACTCATTTAAAGATGCAACATGTATGTGTGCTTTTGTTCTTTAACCCTGTTGGGGATGTTTTCATCCACTTTGGGCTGATTTAGAGTCTTAATTTGGTCACATTTCAGCTGTTTCAGCTAGCAGGATCATTTTTGGTGGCAAATCTTATTTTGAGAAAACGCTTTGAAGTGTTTAAAGAAATCAACACTCTGGGCAAATGTAATGTAATGTAATGTGTATTTATATAGCGCATTTATTGTGTATGGCCATACACACAAAGCGCTTCACAATCATGAGGGGGTCTTTCCACACCACCACCAGTGTGCAGCATCCACTTGGATGATGCGACGGCTGCTACAGGACAACGGCGCCAGTGCGCTCACCACACACCAGCTATTGGTGGAGTGGAGGGACAGTGATAGAGCCAATTCAGTGGAAGGGGATGATTGGGAGGCCATGATCATAAGGGCCGATAGAGGGACTTTGGCCAGGACACCGGGGTTACACCCCTGCTCTTTCACGAGAAGTGCCATGGGATTTTTAATGAGCACAGAGAGTCAGGACCTCGGTTTAACGTCTCATCCGAAAGACGGCGCCCACTGACAGTTTAGTGTCCCCTTCACTTTTACTGGGGCATTAGGACTCACACAGACCACAGGTTGAGCGCCCCCTGCTGGCCTCACTAACACCACTTCCAACAGCCACCTAGTGTTCCCTAGTGGTCTCCCATCCAGGTACAGACCAGGCTCAGCCCTGCTTAGCTTCAGTGAGTAACCGGTCTTGGGCTGCAGGGTGACATGGCTGTGAAATGGACTACCCTTTTGTTATGTTCGGGATATAAACATCCACTGAGTTAAACTGATGTAAAAATGCATCAGATAAACATTGTTTTTCTTTTTTTCATAAATCTGTTAATCAACCTCAGTCTTGATCAAAACTACAAAATTATTTAGAATATGACAGGATTTTAACTCTTTAATAGCCAGATTTATTAATGGTTTCTTTGATTTGGTGAAAAAACACACAAAATTCTCCATTAAAAAAAAAGCAATTGTGGACTGGATTCTTTTTACCTTTTATCACAGTCTTGGACATGTGAAACAGCATTGCCTTTGATGCATTGTTTTTGACTGATTTTAATGTTTTTCTCCCTTATTTACTGTTGGTGGCAGTTTTTGCCTCATTGACTTCCATTATAAGCACATTTAAAATTGCATAAATACACAGTCTTTGTTTTTGTTTACTGCATGTAGTTCTGACAGCTGAGATGCAGATTTCGAAACTTTTTAATGATTTTTTTTTTTGCATAAATCTGATAATTAACCTCAGTCCTAATCAAAACTATTAAATTGCTCAGAAAATGACAGAATATTTCAACTCTTTAATTGCCAAACTCATAAATGATGTCACTGATTTGGTGTTAAAAACACACAATGGCGTCTTTTCAATATGAAAAGTAATTGTGGACTGGATTTTATTTGACCTTTTATCAGTCATGTGAAACAGCATGCTTTTGATGCAGTGTTTCTGAATGATTGTTTTCCTCCCTAATTGACTGTTGGTGGCTGTTTTTGCTTCATTGACTTCTATTATAAGCACATTTGATGGTGCAAAAACACAGGGCTCTATTTTGACGGTCCATGCGCAGAGCGCAAAACGCAGGGCGCAAACGCTTTCAGGGCCTTTCAGAACACATTTTTGCTAATTTACAGACGGGAAAATACGCTTTGCGCCATGGCGCATGGTCTTAAATGGATGAGTTTATTTTCTTAATGAGTTATAGGTGTGTTTTGAGAATAAACCAATTAGAGTTTCATCTCCCATTCCCTTTAAGACCCAACTGCGTCACGCCAAGAGTGCATTCGCTATTTACAGGACGCAAAGTAAGTCTAAGGGCTCTATTTTGACGATTCATGCGCAAAACGCAAAGCGCAGGGCGCAACCGCTTTCAGTGCGTGTCAGAATCCATACTTGCTAATTTAAGGACGGGAAAATCCGTTTTGCGCCGTGGCGCATGGTCTAAAAGGGTTGAGTTTATTTTCTTAATGAGTTATAGGTGTGTTTTGAGAATAAACCAATTACAGTCTCATCTCCCATTCCCTTTAAGAGCCAGCTGCGTCACGCCAAGAGCGCATTCGCTATTTACAGGACGCAAAGTAAGTTCACTTTCGCTTTTGCTCTCGTGGACAAGGAAGCCTTTGCACAAACATCAATTAGCTTATAAATAATTAATTTTGTTTGTTAAAATACTGAGTTATTTCCAAATACACCTGCTGTGCCCCAAATGGTCTAAAACCTGACAGGTGGACAAATCTAAGCTTGTTTTTAATATAATATATAATATATATATAATAAATAATACTGCTAATAATAATAACATTATACAAAATGAAATTGTCATGAATGAACTGAAAAAGCCCCCGAGATGAAGAAAGTATGAAGGCAGTGGTTTTTAAATTCATGTAGGCTAGAAATTAATATGTTTTGTAATATTTTAATCATTTTTATTTATATCCTATATATATCCTTATTATATATATATCCTTAAGATATTATATCTTTTTCATATGTAAAGATATTTGCGTATTGCTCTACATCTGGTGTGTAGTGTGTAAGCGAGGCACACTTTTTTAGACCAGAACGACTATAGGCGCACATATAATCACAAATGCATTTGCTATTTAAACAATGTGGCGCAATGCCTCAAAATGACCCTTGCACCGAGGTGAAAGTAGCAAATAGCAATTGCGTTGCGTCTTGCGCCACATTGTGCCGGGTGTATGATAGGGCCCTATGTGGAAAAACAGCATTTCACAAGCAAGCAGTTAACAATTTTTTTTACAGAAAACTGTTAAACAGAGCATCTACTGCGTGAGAATGTGAGATAATGGATCACTTTCACTCTTGGATAGGGAAACCTTTACGCACAGACATCAATTAGTCTATAAATAATTAATTGCGTTTGTTAAGTGCAAATATTCGTTTCAAGACTATTTCTAAATTTAGTTCTAATTTCCAGCAAACGAATAAATGAACAATAATGACTAAGTGTGCTCAAAAACCTGAGTTATATCCTAAAACAGAAGACATAAAAGCAGTGATTTTTCATATTTATGTAGGCTAGAAAATAATATGTTTTGTAATATTTTAATCCTTTATATTTATATTCTATATCTATTCTTATTATATCCTATATATATCCTTATTATTAAAAATTTTTCATATGTAAAGATATTTG
>NC_141023.1:4650000-4700000 GCF_052040795.2 Danio rerio
TTGACTCAATGTTAAGTCAATGGCAGTCTTTTACAATGGAAGTCTATGGGACAGTTGCTTTGAGGTATGAAGCTTGAAAGGGTTAGGAGGAGATACACTTTAAAATTAGTCTCAGAAGAAAGAAGCAGAATAATAATAAGTTTAAGTGAGATAACAATATGTTGGCTTTTCAAGTCACCATAATAATGTTGATATTTGGTTGATGTTAGGTTGTGTTGGAAAGTGACCAAAATTCAACGTTGAGCCAACATCTAAAACCAACGTCATATTGACGTCAAATACTGACATTTATTCGTCAGGTGTGGCAACCAAAATCCAATGTCTGATAGGCGTCATATTGGTAACATCCACACAACGTTAAGCTGTAACTTCATAAGGCATTGATAGTTGGTTGGTTTTAAATTGGGCGTTGGACATTGACGTCAGCCTGAAGTCGAGTTCTGACATCAACCTGATTTTGGTCCCACTTTATATTAAGTGTCCTTAACTACTATGTACTTGCATCAAAAAATGTATTTGAGAACACTTGTGATGCTTTTGAGATGGGATAGAGGTTGGGTTATGGACAGGTTTGGTGGCATGGGTAGGTTTAAGGGTGGGTTATGGTGTAAGGGATGGTCAACAGTGTATTTACAAATGTAATTACATGTATTTAATTAAGCATAAGTACACAGTAAATACATGTATTTACACAATAAGTACATTGTAACAAACTATTAATTTCTGTGTAAATACATATTAGTTAAGGCCACTTAATATAAAGTGGGACCAAACAAAATGTATTGTCCCCATGACATTGAGGTATAATGTCTATCTGACGTCATGTTGACGTCTTGTGTGTGCTGGGTGTTTAAGGCCATTTCAGTCATCATACAGTAAACATCAGTGACCTGCATCTAAACAGTCTCTGGATCAATGCGTGTAAAGATTTTGATCATCTTTTTGGACACTTTTAATGCTTCCAAACAGTTTGCTGCAATTATAAATCGCCCACGTCTTGAGATAGTTCATTATGAGGCGATTTCATTGGACAGGAATCAAAGGACTAATTTTTTCTGATTTTACAAGAAAAAATAAAGCAGTGACTGCAGGTTGAAGGACAGAAGTGGAGTAAAAGTACCGATACTACACTAAAAATGTGCTTAGGTGAGAGTAAAAGTACACACTTCTAAAACTATTAGTAAATTACAATTCCTGAGGAAAAACTATTCAACTACAGTAGTCTGAGTGTTTGTAGTTAGTTACTTCACACCACTGGTGATCCGGTCGACCAAAATGCATATATCGCCGATTCTTGGTCTCATCTACAGTTGAAGTCAGAATTTTAGCCCCCTTCAAAATGTTTTCTTCTTTTTAAATATTTTCCAAATGATGTTTAACAGAGCAAGGAAATTTTTACAGGATGTCTAATAATATTTTTTTCTTTTGTAGAAAGTCTTATTTGTTTTATTTCGGCTAGAATAAAAGCAGTTTTTAATTTTTAAAACAATTTTAGGGACAAAATTATCAGCCCCTTTAAGCTATATTTTTTTCTCAATAGTCTACAGAACAAACCATCATTATACAATTACTTGCCTAATTACCCTAACCTGCCTAGTTAACCTAATTAACCTAGTTAAGCCTTTAAATGTCACTTTAAGCTGTATAGAAGTGTCCTAAAAAATATCTATTAAAATATTATTTACCAACCCAAGCTCATTCTGGAAACGTAGCCCCGCGGACGTTTCTGGAGACCGCGATTTACGTGGCCGGAGGTGCGTAAAGGCCGCGTTTGGTTTTTTTCGAGCGAACGCTGCGGGGCGGTGTGGCGCCGCTTCGCCCCTCCTCTTCGCGCTCGCTGGCCAACGGCTCGCCTCCGAGTGGAGAGCGGAGGCCCCGGAGGAGGAGGAGCCGGAGATCGAGTCCGGGGAACGGCGGAAATGAGGGCGAGAACGCGGCGGGATCCGAAAACGTGGTCGAAATCGAAGACGAGGGCTTTTGCTTTTTTTTCCGATCTGGCGGCTTTTCGCGCGGGTGCGAACGCCGCACGCTCCCGAGAGGCACCCGCCCGAGACGCGAAAAAGCGCGCACAGCGGTCTCTCGCGGATCCGCGAAAACAAAAAAACGCTCGAATACGTACCTCCCGGGACGTAAATCGCGGTCCGCAGAAACGTCCGCGGGGCTACGTTTCCACAATGAGCCCGGGTTGTTATTTACTGTCATCATGACAAAGATAAAATAAATCAGTTATTAGAGATGAGTTATTAAAACTATCATGTTTAGAAATGTGTTGAAAAAATTCGCTCTCCGTTAAACAGAAATTGGGGAAAAAATAAACAAGCGGTCTAAAAATTCAGGGGGGCTAATAATTCTGACATCAACTGTACATTCACCATTTTTGCCATTACCATGGTATACTCAGTAAACAAGTCTACTTGTGCATGATCAGAGGTAAAAGGCCAAAATAGATTGATTGAATCAAAAAGACTTTCAAATTGCGCAATGATAGAAATAATATAGATTGCACCACAAAACACATGAAAACGAAAGTAACAAACCCGATTTAAAAATGTAATGATTAGAAAGTTCAGATATTTATGTAAAAGTGTAAGAAGTAAAAGTAAAAAGTTGTCAGAAAAATAAATAGTAGTGATGGGAAGTTCGGATCATTTTACTGACTCGGATCTTTGATTCTCGTTCATCGAGATGAACAAATCTTGAGTCATTTCGTTTATTTAGTTTAATTTGTCAAAATATTATTAAAATGTTACAAATTCCAAACACATCTACAACTAGCCCAAAAGGTTGATCACACGACAAATAAGTCATAAATAGAAGACTATAAGAAGGAGAAAATAAAAATGCAATGTTTACCTGCTGTTTTGTCTATGAAGGTATTGCTGTCTCTTTGCTCAGCTCACCTCTTCATGTCTTCAAATGTCAGGGGTTCATTCACGTTACACTGACAGTCACATATAATCTTAATCAATGTACACAGTCTGAGCCGATAGGAGCCATGATGATTAGTTCACCTTTCGAGTCTTCTGGTTCCTGAGTCGTTCGTTCATCATGTGACAGAATGACTCAAACCCGAGGACTCGAGAGATGAACGGATCAATTCTCTTTTTGGCTCTAAACACATATGATTGGCCCGTGATGAACGAATGACTCAGACCGGATAGAGGACTCGAGAGATGAACTGATCAATTCTTTTTCCGGCTCTAAACGCATTTGATTGGCTTCTGCCTTTCCGCGTTGAAGGACTCAAAAGACTTGCAATGAACGATACCACCTGCACAAATGTGCGCACGCGCGGACGAACAGATCACTCCCAGAGAGGACTCGTAGTTCCAGAGTCATATTGAAGATTCGTTCAAAATGAATGAATCGTTCGTGAACGACCCATCACTAATAAATAGTGGAGTAAAGTACTGATAGCAGAAAAATTTACTTGAGTACAGCAACGAAATATTCGTACTTCGTTACTTCCCATCTCTGCTCCTAAGGTGCCCCCACAACTACTTCTGTCATCTTTAAATTTTACAGGGAAGCCAAAATGCTTTCAAGCATGTAATTTAAATGAGTCAATCTCTCTGCATTCGTTACTACATGTAGGGTTAATCTACAGGTAAAAAAACCATTGGTTGGGATCCGTTACACCTCTAGTTGTCCATGTGCAAAGTTCAGCTTTAAACACTCATGCATCTGAAACCATGCTTTCACCAGTATGTGTGTGTGTGTTTAGGGTGGATGGGGTTGCCCTCAAGTGTGCCGCTGTCCAGTAAAGCGGCCCGTGTGCCCGGCGGGTGTGAGCGCAGTACCGGACGCCTGCGGATGCTGTAAAGTGTGTGCGGCGCAGCTCAACGACGACTGCCATGAAGGAAAGCCCTGCGATCATCACAAGGGCCTGGAGTGTAACTATGGGAATGATGTGTCCAGTCTGCACGGCATCTGCAGGGGTCAGTCAGCACAACAAAACAAAACTCCGGAAGCTGATTAAAATATAAACAAGTCTGCATCAGATCAATATGTACAATGATAAAGGTGCTGTATGTGAGTTTTTGACTTATCTCAAGTGTAAAAATACCATCATTCAATTCAATTCAGCTTTATTTGTATAGGGCTTTTACAATGTAGATTGTGTCAAAGCAGCTTCACATAAATGGTCATAGTAACTGGAACAGTGTAATTCAGTTTTTAGTGTTTAAGTTCAGTTCAGTTCAGTTTAGCTCAGTTCAGTGTGGTTTAAAGTCATTACTGAGAGTTCAAACACTGAAGAGCAAATTCATCGATGCGTAGCTCTACCAATCCTGAACCATGCGAGCCAGTGGCAACAGCGGAGAGGGGAAAAAACCTTACCTGATGGGAGTGAAGAAAAAAAACCTTGAGAGAACCAGACTCAGTTGGGCACGACCATTTTAATTTCTCCGCTGGCCAAAAGTCTTGTACAGAGCTTCAGTCACCGCGGTGGGCTGGAAGATGGCCTTAGCGAAGACTCGTATGTCCCTGGAGCGTCGCTGGAATCATGTTCTCCACTTCCCATGACCATCAGCGCAGCAGCAGCTCAGGATACGGCCTGGTCCCGGATATGGAAACCTTGGGATCATCTCGTTGCTGGTCTTGGATCCAATCAGTGACTCCGCATAATCTGAGGACCTCGGGATGAGTATCCCCAGGTGAAAATAGAGAATAAAGAGAATAATTAGCGTAGCTGCTGTTCATAGTGTATATAAGCAAGATGCAGAAGCCAGTGTGGAACCCGCTAGGTGATGCATTAAGTGCATCATTTGTTTGCAGATATCCAAGAAATATGCTAAGTGAACAGATTTATCTGAGAAACAATGCTGAAGTCAGTTATTCTGCTTTTAGAATGCGTGTTCTGTTTCGGAATGTCTGGCGTTGCTTTGATCTCTTTAACCCGCCAGTGGTGGAAAGAGTACTGAAAATCATACTCCATTAAAAGTACCTTTACTTACCTAAAAATGTAGTGCGAGTAGAGTAAAAGCATCTGTTGTGAATATTACTCAAAGTATGAGTACAAAGTAGACCTTTCAAAAGTACTCAAGAGTAGTAAGTATTACTCTGTGAAAAGCTGATGCGTTTACATGTAATTTGTGGACAGGGGCGGACTGGGACTTAAAATCAGCCCTGGCACTATAGCCACACCAGTCCACTTTACCACACCGACACAGCCCTATCCACGGACACGCACATTCACTACTTATATTGGTGTACAGACGGTGAAATAATATAAGCTGTACCATATGTAATAGATATTTAAACATTTAATGCATGTGACTGGAACAAACACAACCCGTTTATAACAAATTTATCCATAGTCATTTTATTCATTCATTTTCTTTTTGGCTTAGTCCCTTTATTAATCAGGGCTCGCCACAGCGGAATAACCGCCAACTTATCCAGCATATGTTTTATGCAGATGATGGCCTCCAAGATGCAACCCATCACTGGGAAACCCCTACACACACACACGTAAACATGAACTATGGACAATTAGGCCTGCAATTCACCTATAGCACATGTGTTTGGACATGTGAGGGAAACCGTGAGGAAACCCACGCGAACATGCAAACTCCACACAGAAACACCAACTTTCAAGACTATTTCAGTTAATTTTCTGCATTTAGCAAACTTTTAGAGCAATTTTTTGCTTTCTCTGAATTTTTCGGCACCGCCTTTCATTTTTACTGTCCATCTCTGACAATAAGCTTGTGTTGCACTTACTGTTTGTTTGACATTCTTGCCAGATTTTGATTATGTCCGCGTAACCTCTAATTTGGGTCGGCTCATCTCGAACCAGCCGGCCATTGCCAATTGGGCCAATGCTTAACATTTAATATTATTATTACTACTATCATCATCATCATCATCATCATCATAATATTCACATCTTGCAAGAGATAAAAGCTGCCTGCATGTAAAAACGATACATACAAATAATAATAATAATAATAATAATAATAATTTAAAAAATAGCATACCGGCCTACATTTGAAAAATGGTCCGGCCCTTCTGGCATTTGCCAGAATTGCCAGATGGCCAGTCCGCCCCTGTTTGTGGATGTGTAAACGTAACATTCTGTAGTGCATTTAGTTATTGCCCAGCAGGCACACAACATCATAAGATGCTAATGTTACAAATGTAAACATTAGCTGAGCAGCTTACAGTGTAAAGGCTGATTTATATTTTCGCCTGGGACTACGCTCTCCATTGTACCTGTTTGTAACAACAGGGGGCAACTCGAAGTAACTTTCATGATGACAGAAGGTTGAAGTAGCCAGCAAGTGCAGTTGCTAAATGAATGATTTTGACTATGTATGAAATGAACAGGTTGTGGATAATATTGGGGGACATCATGAAAATGAAATTATTTTGGGGTAAGCAAAATAATCTAGTTTTTTGTTTTGATATAGGATTATTTTGCTCACCCCACTGGAAGATTACTGTGCTTGTTTTAATGAAAAACTCACTTAAAGCTGCAGTATGCAAGTTTGACACCCAGTGGATGAACTAGGTATTGCACTCCTGGTTCAAAACACATGCACAAGACAGACATGCGTCCAGATTGACAATATAAACAGCGTGCCTGACTATCCACCCTAAAGGCTGATTTGTCGTGTTCTAAATTAAAGCAACCGCACATGATAGAAGGAATTTTTCCACATTAAAAGGAGTTTTTGTCCTAACCAGCACCTGAAATTTATATTTTAGAAACGGCTTTTATTACTTGAAGCTGAACAACAGAAAACTGACAGTGATCAGCTAAGGTACACCTCATGTGCTTTATTCAGTGTTAAATCTACATTTATATTTAGTCATTTAGCAGTGGCTTTTATCCAAAGCGACGTACAAATGAGGACAAGGAAGCAATTTACACAACTATAAGAGCAACAATGAATAAGTGCTGTAGGCAAGTTTCAGGTGTGTAAAGTCTAAGAAGGAAAACAGTAGTAATTTTTTTTTGTAGTCCAGAGAGGCAATTGCAGATTAGGAAGGGAAGTGGAGACTAAATAGTTGAGTTTTTAGTCGTTTCTTGAAGACAGCGAGTGACTCTGCTGTTCTGATGCAGTTAGGGAGTTCATTCCACCAACTGGGCAGATTGAGCGTGAGCGTTCGCGAAAGTGATTTTTTCCCTCTTTGGGATGGAACCACGAGGCGACGTTCATTCACAGAACGCAAGTTTCTGGAGGGCACATACATCTGCAGAAATGAGAGCAGATAAGAAGGAGCAAAGCCAGAAGTTGCTTTGTAAGCAAACATCAGAGCTTTGAATTTGATGCGAGCAGCAACTGGCAGCCAGTGCAAACGGATGAGCAGTGGAGTCACATGTGCTCGTTTGGGTTCATTAAAGACCACTCGTGCTGCTGCGTTCTGAGGCAGCTAATAGTGTGAGTTTGAAAGCCATTTCACATGACATTTATTGCCATACTACTGAAAGCAGCAGCAGATAGTTCATCTCAGATCTGGAGAATTAAATAAACCATTTGAAATAGAAGAACTAAACACATATCAGTGATTCAGCATCTACATTTGATAATGTTAAATGATGTTTAATGGTTTTTAATATGTATTAATTAAATTATAAACCTTACCATTTTGCTGGAGTGCAGTGAGTGCGCTTTTCTGTGCTTCTGAATAGCTTAATTTACATTTCTGTAGCCAAACAGCCGAATTGCTTATCACAGCAAATCTTGTCATGTAGCGTGTTGTTAGGACACGCGGTTACAATGTAACCTGCTCAGCTAATGTTTACATTCCTAATATTTATATTATTTGCTAATTATTAACCTCATGTGCAACTCTAAATCCAAGTCTCATTTTGGAGTCTGCTACGGTCCGCCGGAGGTCACATTTCAGTCACGGACACATCCTTTAAGAGTCTTTGACTGAATGAACGAAATACGCTGTTTTCCACCAAGGCAACCCGGGTTGCTGAAATATAACTGGCTGAAGTAGCTGTGGATAGGTTTAAAGCACCAAAACTAAGACAGCCGTTCCGGCAGGTAACACACATTTTCAAAGCAGAATCTCTGATTTCAGCATTGTTTTTCAGATAAACAAGAATGTTCGCTTAGCATGTTTCTTAAATATCTGCAAACATATTATGGTGTTTTTATGTTTTCGAATAGTCAAAAACGCACATACAGCACCTTTTTTTTTAGACTAAAAAATACGGGAGAAATACGGGAAAATACCTTCACGGGATGATAGCTGGATAGAAAAGTAAAATACGGAAGAAACCCGGGAAAAACGGGAGGGTTGACGGGTATGGCGGAAGCACTTTTAGCTTAGCTTAGCATAGATCCTTGAATAATATTAGACCATTAGCATCTCGCTCAAAAATGAGCGAAAAGTTTTGATAAATTTCCTATTTAAAGCTCGACTCTTCTGTAGTCACATTGTGTACTATGAAAAATAAGTTTCTATTTTATAGACCAATATGACGAGGAACTATTCTTTCATTGTGGCATAATAATCAACAAACCTTGCTGCCAAACCATGACTAAAACAGAGCATTGATATTACAGTTAAAAAATCTATTGAAATGAAATCTAAGTTTTCAGGTGTTGCCTCATATAATAATAATAATAATAATAATAATAATAATAATAATAATAATAATAAAAATCCCACACCTAACTTTCTATTTCAACAAATATAGTTCAACAAAAGGAAATAAACCCTCCAATTTTAATTATAAAATTATACTTAATCTAAAAAGGTAATTAAATAGATTAAAAGGGAAAGAATAAAACAAATATATTATAAACATTGTTCAGACCCTCCATTGATAATCATATACAGCTAACACACAGAGCGAGAAACAAAAGTATCATTCATTCATTAGTTTCTTCGACTTAGTCGACATTCCAGAGGCTGTCACAGCGGAATGAACCACCAAGTACTCCAGCATATGTTTCACGCAGCAGATGCCCTTCCAGCTGCAACCCAGTACTGAGAAACACCCATACACTCATTCACACACAAACTACAGCCAATCTAGTTAATCAATTCACCTATCGCTCTTGTGTTTGGAGCACCCGGAGGAAACCCACGTCAACATGGGGAGAACATGCAAACTCCGCAGAGAAATGACAACTGACCCAGCCGGGACTCGAATCAGCAACCATTTTGCTGTGAGGCCTTGGTGCTAACCACTGAGCCACCATGCCACCTTACAAAAATAACAAAAAATACAAAAAAAAATTTTAATAAAATAAATAATAAAGAAAAAAATATAATAATGTCCTATATTTGACCTGTGAGTTTCATTGACTCTTCCTCTCCTACAGAGCAGATTTTATGCAGCGGGGTGTTTCTATATTAAGACCGGCATTCGAGTTGGACTAAAGGGGGTTTTAGGAGGCGTCTCTCACACCCCCAAAGACTATCTGACGCTCCACGACATTGTAAACAAGTCAAAATTCCACCCGGCCCTAAACATAGAGCCGCTCTCATAAAAGCAGAGATCGAGTGTCCATCGCTCTTTAACTGCTCACGGCACACCATTCAGCAGGAACACATCAAACCAACACAAGTCTATCTGGAGGATGTCCCAATGCATTTCACTGGAGACCAGCACGGAAATACGGACTCAGCAATGTTTTCCTAAAGTTACTACTTTGGTTTTAAAATAACGTTTTCTAAAATGCTCCAAACTGCCTAATTTTTACAAGAAATGATGTGTTTTTCATTTGCGATGTTTCCATTCACATGTTTTTGTGTGCATATTGAAATAAATCACACAAAACTGCTTAATGGAAATGCAAAGATGCGCATACATTTTGAAAATGCACATAACCGATCAGAAAAAAAATGTGCACAAACTACAATGAAAGACATTTACTGAATAAACTCCAGCATGCACATCAGTAAAGGGATGTTATTTAGTCTTACCAGATGATGATCAGATATAAATGTGTTTCAGGAACACATCAATGGACTTTGTAGCTGATGTTTCCAGCACATTGTGGCAGATCTGAAATGTTGTTTTGCTGATTTCTAAAACTCCTCAGCCGTCAGTGCGTCATCACAGTGCGTCAGTATTATGATTCGTCTATTATGATTCCCTCCAGAACTGTCTTGAGCATCTGTCTGTGCTTCCAAAGAGCGTCTCACACCTTTAAAAGCACCACATTCAGCGCGTTCATTGCATTTCGTCTTCCTCTTCTGAGGCGCAACTCATTTATTAGAGAAGAAAAACACCACAGTGGCAAATCCCAACACACTCAACTCCATTTCTCTGACTGATATCTGCTCCAGTTTATCAGGAAGTGATGATTTAGTTCTCTTTAGTTTCTCATTGGATGTAAACGCTGCTTTATTCCCCAATGTTTTATGCCATATTCCAGTTTTGTGCATGTGCTTAATTCATATTGATAAGTCTCTGGATGCAAACATAGCTACTGTAACATTTTGCAATATTTTATAAACAACGTATAAATAACATTTTAGTGCAAATGTTTTGAAAACGGCCATGCTGTGGTGCAGTGGGTAGCACAATCACCTCACAGCAAGGTCGCTGGTTCAGTTGGCATGTCTGTGTGGAGTTTGCATGTTCTCCCTGCATTCGCGTGGGTTTTCTCCGGGTGCTCCGGTTTCCCCCACAGTCCAAAGACATGCGGTACAGGTGAATTGGGTAGGCTAAATTTTCCGTAGTGTATATGCGTGTATGAGTGTATGGATGTTTCCCAGTGATGGGTTGCAGCTTGAAGGGCATCCGCTAGATAAAACATTTGCTGCATAAGTTGGTGGTTCATTCCACGTTGGCGACCCTAGATTAATAAAAGGGAATAAGCCGAAAAGAAAATGAATGAATGAATGGCTTTGAAAACAGCAGCACTGTGGCTCAGTGGTCAGCACTGTGGCCTCACAGCAAGAATGTCACTGGTTCGAGTCCTGGCTAGGCCAGTTGGTTTAGGGTTAAGCCTGGTTTATACTTCCGCGTCAAGTGACCGGCGTAACTCACTGCGCAGGCAACACGCGTAGCTGTGCATTTATACTTCTGCGCGCTGTTTCTGTCAGTCTGCATTAACACTTCCACTTAGTTGGCAGTGAGGTGTAAATGTTCCTCTGTGTCGAGTTTCTTCTCTTCTGTTTTGCTTTTCCTAAACACTTCCTGGATGTACAAGTGACTCAAACTCGCTCATTTTGAGGCAGGAACCGGCGGACGTGCAACAACTTTAACCATGAGGTAAACACAAAACAAAACTTTCCATCCGGAGCTCCTTCACGGGACTCCACACTTGTAAACAATCGCTCGCGCCATTCGCACGACTCTCGGCCCCGCCCAGACTTGTCACCGCTACCAAGCCGACCAATCACAGAGCTTGCGCTATGCGTTGTTGCGACGTGTAGTTACATTTTTTGAGAAGTGCACAGTGACGTCGATGGCCACGGCGAAGGGCTATGCGTCAGCGCCGTAGCATACGCCGGCGTTTGACGCAGAAGTATAAATCAGCCTTTAAGTTGGAGATTCAGATGTGGCGAACCATGATGAATAAAAGGACTACGTTTTTTTTATTCATTTTATTTTTTTTACTGAATCTGTGGTGTTTTTTGGTGTTTCATCAATAATAATAAGAAATAATCCCAAAGGCAGTTGACTGTGTAAAGCCACATAAAACAAAACATAAATATGATGTGTATATGCCAAGTTCAGCGCCTAATCAGCCGGAATCAGCTGAGCTGAGGTTTATTCAGTTTTTAAACTACAGTAATATCATTGACTAATATGAAAAGGTTCATATGTTTTATTTACAATACAGTTTGTGCAGTAATATTTTCTGTCTTTCAGTAGAGACATTATATGATAGGCTTGCTTTGTTTACCAAATTAGAGGATCTAATTTGCATCGTAAACATAAAAAACGTTTCATAAAGTTTAGTTGTGATCAATCTGCAAAAATCTGCTTTTTTTTTTTTTTTAATTCTCCACAGAAATAGCAAAAAATGTCTGCAGATTCTGTCTGACCCTACACGAGTACTACATTTCTACCGCAGTTCACTGAACGGCCACTAGTTTCACTAATAACAGCAAGAATTTTTAAATCATTATAAAATAATGCACAACTATTGGGTTTTGATGTGATTTTTGACTGTTGTAGCTGTAAAATAACTTATTCAGTGGAGTAATATGAAGCTAATGTGCTCTAAGGCCCCGTTTACACTAGTGCATTTTAGTTTGAAAACGCATAAGTTTTGCTACGGTTACGCCATCCGTCCACACTACGCCGGAGTTCTCGAGCGGCGAAAAGGGAGCGTTTCGAAAACGCTGGAGAGGCCGTTTTCATTCTGAAACGCTGCTGCTCCGTCTCAGTGTGGATGATGGAAAACGGAGACATCTGAAAACGGAGGCGGGGCTGCTGACATTCGCCTCTCTGATTGGGGATTTTCCTCAATAATAAGTAGCCTAACACAGTTCAGTCCCGCATCTTCTCCGTGTAAGTTCAGACTTCGCAAGTTTGATCAAGGCTGCAGTCTCTTCTTCTTTGATATGGAAAGCAGACTATATCGAGGACACGGGTAAATCTTCAAAGGGAACAGTGTACTTTATAACTTCATTCACATCACCCTGGCTACGTTGTTTCACTTTCTCAACAATAAAATATAAACATGATTTAAGGAACTGCCTATTTTCATTTTAATATTATCAACTAAACAGACAGCAGACATGTTGAGGCGTCGTGCTGCATATATGAGCGTCATCTTCACTGTGTGGATATTTATAACAAAACGGAGCCGATAACAACTGCCTCCTTTCAATTTCAGTGAAAATACGAAACACAGCCTCTCTTTTGCTGAATATCAGTTTTAATAATCGATAACGGCCATTATAAAAGTATAACATACAATAAGTTTATACATTATAGGAAATAAAGGCAAGCGATCAGTCAATATACAGAATAGGCTACGTGGTTACATTAATCATTAACTTATCTTTGCGCTCAGCCAAAACACGTTACCTGAGAACAAGTAATAGATTCCAATGACCAAAGTCAGGGAATATGTTGTTAGATAAAGACAACAAGATGAATGAAATATCCCGTTTAATAAATATAGTGAGATTAGATCCAGCGGGAGATGCTTGATGAGAAGTCTGACTAGCAGAGCTCATCTGGGTAGATGGGCTTGCCCGAGAGTGTGTGTGTGTGGTCACGTGATGTGCGTTTTTACCGTTTTGGTGTGGACGAAGAGCAGTTCAGAAACGCTGGGTAAAACGCGACTGTGGACGCGGATCGTTTTCATTCTAAAACGGCGTTTTAAAACTAAAACGCACTAGTGTAAACGTGGCCTAAACCTGCCGGAACTACTTTAGATGTGCCTTTATCTGACAAAAAGTAATAATAAGAGCTCATAAACCAATCAGAATCAAGCAGCACTGCAACAAAGTGAACAAATTACCATTTTTGTATTATAAATATGGGCGGCACGGTGACTCAGTGGTTAGCACTGTGGTATCACAGAAAGAAGGTCACTGGTTCGAGTAGCATGTTCTCCCCATGTGGGCAGGGGTTTCCCCACAGCCTGCTATAGGTGAATTGAATAAACTAATTTGGCCGTGGTGTGTGTGCGTGTGTGTATGGGCGTTCCCAGTACTGGGCAGCAACTAGAAGGGGATACATTGTGTAAAACTGGATAAGTTGGCGGTTCATTCCGCTGTGGCGACCCCTGATGAATAAAAGGACTAAGCCGAAGGAAAATAAGTGTATGAAGTAATATAAACGTAGTGCAATCTGCTTTGTTTTGTTTTTTCAGCCAAACTGGAGGGCCGCTCGTGTGAGTATAACGGCCGCATGTATCAGAATGGGGAAAACTTCCGTGCGGGCTGCAAACACCAGTGCACCTGTATAGACGGGGCAGTGGGCTGCGTCCCCCTGTGTCCCACTGATATCCCGCTGTCCTCCCCGTCCTGTCCCAAACCCCGGCTGGTCAAAATCCCTGGCCAGTGCTGCCTCAGCCTGGACTGCCATGGAGAGTCGCCCGTCCTGCCTCCGGTGTTCAGCCGCCCGCAGCCGCCACCGTTTCTGCTCCCCGACCCACACACCTTCAAGAAACCTCCAGCCAAGCCCAAATACAGCCTGAGTAATGAGCTCATGGAGGTGGAGAAACGCTGGGACAAACCACGCAGCCGAAAACACCTGCCAGGTGAGAACGTCTTTCTGAGTTTCACAACTAGCACTTTTTTGTAAGGAGTAAACCCGTTGCTTTTAAAACAGTTAGTTGTACCTAAAATGAGTGAGTAAATTTGTTTCTTTTAAGATGCTTTATTTTAAGTAAAGTCAACTAATCATATTTACTTAATATTTTCCCCCCACTATATTATGAAATTAATTATTTTACTGATTTTTAAAGATATAATATATACATTTTTCACATTTAATTATATAATGGTTTTCTAAATTAAAAAAAACATGGTGAAAATCATGTTTTTTTCTGGCTGTTGACAGCTGTTTGTCTTTTTATCACTACATAGGCGAGATCTAAAATCTCTTCAGTAATAGATCAACAAAATTAAACATTTTTTGACAACTTTAACTCTGGATTTATCCAGTGGACTCAGTTTGTTTATTTATTTATTTATTTATTTATTTATTTATTTATTTATTTATTTATTTATTTATTTATTTATTTAAATTTAATCAATTAGTTTTAATTATTTTATTGTTAATTATTTATTTAAATTTATTTACTTTTATTTAATGTTATTTAAATTTATGTTATTTATTTCTATTTATTTATTCTATTTAATTATTAATTTATTTTACTTAATTTAATTATATTTATTTATTTATCTTATTTATTTGTTTGATTTTAAATATTTAAACAGTTAATGTTATTCAATTATATTTGTTTATTTAGTTAATTTAATTTATTCAATTTTAATTATTTAATTTAATTAATTAATTTAAATAAATAACATTAATTTATTAAAAAGTCATTAAATAAAATTCATTAAATAATTAAAAAGAAATAATTAAACATTAAAATTATTATAACTAATTATTTAAAATTAAATTAATAAATATAAATAAATAAATAAAATAACATTAACATTAAATAAAATTAAATAAGTTAATGTTAATATATAACATTTATATTATAGATAATCTATATATTATAGATAATATTTCTATTTATTTCTATTTGTTTTATTCATTTAATTTATTTATTTATTTACAATTTAATTTATTTAATTAAATAAAAAAACATTTAACTATATTTATTTAAATACTGCATCACTACAAAAAAAAAAACATTTCAGAAAAATACACATTTTCAGAAATTTTGTAAAACATTTGTCTTAATGTACTGTTATTAATCAAGTATGGCGATATCAATCATGTATTAATTTAGTGTCCATCTATAAACTTAACTTAAAATGTTGACCCAGGTCGTTGTCATTGTGGTATCAGAACAGAAGATTATGCTTTGAATTTGGCATCTTTTGTTTAAATGGTCATTTTATTTTAGTTACATTTCGTTTTAATTTTAGTTAAAGTTTTATCAATACTGCTACGTTTGCGCAAAACAGATTTTAGCACAAAACTGATAGAAAAATCAAGGCGTATACAGTGTCTGTTTTGGCATTGTGTGTCCGTATTAGGATTTATTTATATCAAAAGATTTTAGTGCATTAAACTGAAAAATTAAAAATCCTTTTGGCAAAGAGTAAAATGGAAAAAAAGCCAATTGCCAATAATTTATATATATATATATATATATATATATATATATATATATATATATATATATATATATATATATATATATATATATACCCATATATATATATATATATATATATATATATATATATATATATATATATATATATATATATATATATATAATTTATTTATTAATTTATATTAACTTGTCTGTAGTGTATGAGTGTGTGGGTGGATGTTTCCCAGAGATGGGTTGCTGCTGGAAGGGCATCCGCTGCATAAAAACGTGCTGGATAATGTGGCGGTTCATTCCGCTGTGGGGACCCGGATTAATATAGGGACTAAGCCGACAAGAAAATGAATGAATAATTTAAGTGGCCTTATGCTTAAAAAGTTTTGTTCACACAAATATGCAAATTTCCTCAATTACTCGCACTCAAGTAAACTTTTACATTTCTTTTTTTAAAACAAAAAACAAGATATTTTGAGAAATGTTTGAAGACTATGGAAGTCAATAGAAAGTCTTCTTCAGAATATCTGTGTCATTTTAATTTTAGCTGAAGTTTAGGCGATACCGTTGTGTGTTTGTCATTTTCGTCTGTGATAATATTTATTTACATTAAAGATTTTAGTGCATAGGGCGAGGCAGTGGCGCAGTAGGTAGTGCTGTCGCCTCAGCAAGAAGGTCGCTGGGTCGAGCCTCGCCTCAGTTGGCGTTTCTGTGTAGAGTTTGCATGTTCTCCCTGCCTTCACATGGGTTTACTCAGGGTGCTCCGGTTTCCCCCACAGTCTAAAGACATGCGATACAGGTGAATTGGGTAGGCTAAATTGTCTATAGCAGTGGTTCTCAAAAATTTTTCATTAAGTACCACCTCAGAAAAAAATAGTACCACCAAAATGAGCAGTATTGAAATACAGTAGCGCAGTAGACCCAGTAAAGCAGCTACAACTCTGCACAGTAAAACAAACGTGGCAGATTACCTCAGAAATATAGGCTATATGTCATATATGGCACATTATATACATAATTTTTAATACATTTTGAAATATATGTAGCATGTACATGACATTTTTCATTCCTCCGTGTACCACTAGAAGGAAGCCCGCGTACCACTAGTGGTACATGTACCACAGTTTGAGAACCACTGGTCTATAGTGTATGAGTGTGAATTTGTGTGTGGATGTTTCCCAGAGATGGGTTGCAGATGGAAAGGCATTTGCTGCGTGAAAACTTGCTGGATAAGTTGGCGGTTCATTCCGCTGTGGCAACCCCGGATTAATAAACGGACTAAGCCGACAAGAAAATGAATGAATGAATTTTAGTGCATCAAATTGAAAAACAAAAAACAATTTCAAAGTTTTCTTTGGAAAAAGAGTCAAATGAAAGCTAATTTTCTCAATATGGCTAGTTGTCAATAATTAATGACAATTCACTCGCACTCAAGTAGTTTTTAAAAACTTCCATGAATTTCGTCCTACTTTTGACCAAAAAAAAATACTGACATCCATAGCAGAAACAAAAGTAAACAAAATACTATGGTAGTCAATGCAAGTCTTCAGAATATTTTCCTTTGTGTTGAAATAAAAACCCTCCTCAAACGGCTCTGAAGTGGGAGGATTTAGATTTGTTTAGTCGTGAACTCTGCTAACCCCGTCTCAGACTAAGCAGCATGATTTAGTGTGCATGTTGACATAAACCAACAATTAAAAATAGCCCGGAGTTGCAGGAATGCGTCTCTTACGAACTGCCTTTGGCTTTCACTTCAATTGACAATCGCTCCCAATGTGAGCCGTGGCCGCTCCTCCAGCGAGCGCTTCTTTGGGAGCTTGTGTTGGGTGTGTTTTCCAGTGAAGCGGACGCTGTTTCTCTGCGTAATCACTCTGTGTGTGCGTCAGTGTTGGCTGAATGGTGCCTGTGTGCTTGCTTACCCCGTCTTTTCTCCTGGTTTTTCCTAGCATGGAAGCAGGCCGGACGTCAGTGTGTAGCGCAGACCACGAGCTGGACGTCCTGTTCGCGGAGCTGCGGGATGGGCGTTTCGTCGCGGGTCACCAATGAGAACGCGCAGTGCAAACTGATGAAGGAAACCAGACTCTGCAACATTCGTCCCTGCAGCTCTGCGGCTGTGCCTATAAAGGTAAACGTTTGGGAATTAACTGCATGTTTACCACAGAATCCTGATGAAAAGTAGTGCATGTCTGCTCAGACTGCTTTGAAAATGTATGCTACATCCCAATTAGCCTACATAACATGACAAGCTCAAGCTGAGTGTGCCTCACACAGGTGAGTGGGTTTGACAAGCCACCTGTAAGAAACACACTTATCTCTCTGACACTTATATCCGATTTGCAAATTTCCATCAGACATGGTCTTACTAAAAATGACATTTTAAACCAATTTTTGGTTCCCAAAACGCTGACGATAAACGCAAACGAAAAGCGTCCCAGTGTGTACGAGGCTATACTTCTGTAAGAAGTGCGAGTTTTCTCCACCACGTCTATTATGGATCAGCGTCAGTCAGGGCCGGAGAGAGCTGAACTGTCGCCGTCTACCCGAAAGTGAAAACGGGTGTTTGGGTGGGGGGTGTTGGGGGGGGGGGCGGGGGACGTGGATATAACTGATGATGCGGGTGGTAAGGGAGCGGTCACGGACGCCGCCCTCTCTATTCTGCCCCCCAAGACGTGGATATAACTGAGGGCGCAGGTGGTGAGGGTAGTATCAGGGACGCCGCCCTCTCTATTCTGTCGCCCTAGGCGCCAATATAACTGAGGGCGCAGGTGGTGAGGGTAGTGTCAGGGACGCTGCCCTTTATATTCTGCCACACTAGGGGCGGATATAACTAAGGGCGCAGGTGGTGAGGGTAATGTCGGGGACGCCACCCTCTATATTCTGCCGCACTAGGCGTGGATATTACCGAGGGCGCAGGTGGTGAGGGTAGTGTCGGGGACGCCGCCCTTTATATTCTGCCGCACTAGGCGCGGATATAACTGAGACCGCAGGTGGTGAGAGTAGTGTCAGGGACGCCGCCCTCTCTATTCTGCCGCACTAGGCGTGATATAACTAAGGGCGCAGGTGGTGAGGGTAGTGTCGGGGACGCCGCCCTTTATATTCTGCTGAACTGTCACCCTCTACCCGAAAGTGAAAGCAGGTGTTTGGGTGGGGGGTGTTGGGGGGCGGTTGTAGTGGATATAACTGATGATGCGGGTGGTGAGGGAGCTGTCACGGACGCCGCCCTTTCTATTCTGCCCCCTAGACGTGGATATAACTGAGGGCGCAGGTGGTGAGGGTAGTGTCGGGGACGCCGCCCTTTATATTCTGCCGCACTAGGCGCGGATGTAACTGAGGGCGCAGGTGGTGAGGGTAGTGTCGGGGACGCCGCCCTCTCTATTCTGCTGCACTAGGCGTGGATATAACTGAGGGCGCAGGTGGTGAGGGTAGTTTCGGGGACGCGGCCTCTATATTCTGCCGCTCTAGGCGCGGATATAACCAAGGGCGCAGGTGGTGAGGGTAGTGTCGGGGACGCCGCCCTCTATATTCTGCCGCACTAGGCGCGGATATAACCAAGGGCGCAGGTGGTGAGGGTAGTGTTGGGGACGCCGCCCTCTATATTCTGCAGCACTAGGCACGGATATAACTGAGGGCGCAGGTGGTGAGGGTAGTGTCGGGGACGCCGCCCATTATATTCTGCTGAACTGTCACCCTCTACCCGAAAGTGAAAGCGGGTGTTTGGGTGGGGGGTGTTGGGGGGCGGTTGTAGTGGATATAACTGATGATGCGGGTGGTGAGGGAGCTGTCACGGACGCCACCCTCTCTATTCTGCCCCCTAGACGTGGATATAACTGAGGGCGCAGGTGGTGAGGGTAGTGTCGGGGACGCCGCCCTCTCTATTCTGCCCCCTAGACGTGGATATAACTGAGGGCGCAGGTGGTGAGGGTAGTGTCGGGGACGCCGCCCTCTATATTCTGCCACACTAGGCGCGGATATAACTGAGGGCGCAGGTGGTGAGGGTAGTTTCGGGGACGCCGCCCTCTATATTCTGCTGCACTAGGCGTGGATATAACTGGTGGTGAGGGTAGTTTCGGGGACGCCGCCCTTTATATTCTGCCGCACTAGGCGGGGATATAACCAAGGGCGCAGGTGGTGAGGGTAGTGTCGGGGACGCCGCCCTCTATATTCTGCCGCACTAGGCGCGAATATAACTGAGGGCGCAGGTGGTGAGGGTAGTGTCGGGGACGCTGCCCTTTATATTCTGCTGAACTGTCACCCTCTACCCGAAAGTGAAAGCGGGTGTTTGGGTGGGGGGTGTTGGGGGGCGGTTGTAGTGGATATAACTGATGATGCGGGTGGTGAGGGAGCTGTCACGGACGCCGCCCTCTCTATTCTGCCCCCTAGACGTGGATATAACTGAGGGCGCAGGTGGTGAGGGTAGTGTCGGGGACGCCGCCCTTTATATTCTGCCACACTAGGCGTGGATATAAATGAGGGTGCAGGAGGTGAGGGTAGTGTCGGGGACGCTGCCCTCTATATTCTGCCACACTAGGTGCGGACATAACTGAGGGCACAGGTGGGTAGGGTACTGTCGGGGACGCCGCGCTCTATTCTGCGGCTCTAGGCGTGGATATAACAGAGGACGCGGTTGGTAGGGGGGTTGTCGCAGACGAGCCCTTTCTAGTTTACCGCTCTAGGTCGCCTCTATGGACGCGCCGGCCCTGGCGTCAGTCATCGGTGAACAGAGCCAGAGCCAATCACAGCCCTTTCAGTTGAGAACGTGACCAATCATAGGGGTGTAAGAACTCTCTCGACAGGGCTCATAGCGAGCGGGATATTTACATGTGTGTATTTGCTATGAATGCTCATGTTGTGTTTTTAAAAGGTACGGTTCATATATTAACATACAAAATGTGTATGCAAGGGAGATTTGAGAACCACTGCTTTAACCACACTAGTTTTCTAGTGTGTATGTGAGAGTAACCTGAATTATCTTGGTCCAACAGAAGGGGAGGAAGTGCTCCCGCACACAGAAGTCTCCGGAGCCTCTCCGTCTGCGTTACGCCGGCTGCCGCAGCACGCGTCTCTACCGTCCGAACTACTGCGGGATGTGTCTGGACGGACGCTGCTGCTCCCCCCGCCGCACCCGGACGGTCCCAGTGCTGTTCAGCTGTCCCACCGGCGAGCGCTTCGAGCGGGCCGTCATGTTCGTGCAGTCCTGCAAGTGCAACGATGATTGCGGGAGCCTGAACGACGCTTCGCTCCCACCGCAGCGCTGGCTGTACGGAGACATGCACAAGTTCATTGATTAAACTGCATTCCTCTGAAAACCCGTGCCCTTCCCCGTCCAGTAGAGTAGCGTTTCAAAGTGTGTAGACACTCAATATAACGCAAATCCACATGGGACACAAAAAGGGCCCGTTTTTTTGGATTCAGATCCTTTGTAGCAAGAGCCTTAATGGGCGGTCACACTGCACTTTACTCTCCGATGACGGAAATACAAGCTTGCCAAGAAAGTTTTGCATTTCACGGTGCTAAAAAGTTCAATCAGTATTTAAAAATCTGATCGGTGAAAGATTGAAACGTCACATCACCTTGCTCTATGGAAGAGTACACATTTTAGCAAGATCTCATCCTATTTAATATATTATATGCTAAAATATTAGTTTAGTACATCTAGTAAGAGTCAAATGAAGAAAAATGACTTGGTCACGAATGCTTTAGACTGGAAAATCCAGCCAGAGTCAAAAGTTTTACATTTCACTGTCAAAAAGTTGAAAGTGTGCGATCAGCAAACATGTGAAGACATAGCATGAGCTTTCTCTAAAGAGGATAAAAATGGAGGGCATGCTAATTTTAGCCATACCATATCATCCAATATAAACATATAAGTCCAAAAGGTCATAAATAAAGACAAATTATTTCAATAGTAATTATTTAAAATGGAAGCCAGGGGAAAACGTTAAAAGTTCAAGCATTAGGTAAAACCAAGCGATCAGTAAAAATCGAAACGTCATATCCAGATCTTTCTAAGTTTGTAGACGCTAGACAGAGGACGCAATATAACGCAAGTCCACACAGGACAAAAAAAGGGGCTGTTATTTTAGATTCAGATCCCCACGTTTTCTTCCAATCACATGTTTGAGAATGCACTAGACTTTAAATGCAAGCTTGTGTGGAATTTCAATTTTTGTGGCTTTGAAAAGTTTTAGAAACTTTGCGATCAGCGAAAGACGGGAAATGTCATGGCGTGCATTTCGCTGGATTAGAAAGGTCAAGCAAAGCTAAAAAAAAATGCATAATTGAAGCGTCTTAGCATGACCTTTTGACGGCAAAATAAAATGGACAAAAGTGCTTTTGTAATGGCATCTCATCATCCTATTTAATATACATGAAGTTTATTTATAGACTAATTTCGAGAGGATCACGTGCTTATGATTGCTTGCAGCTGGCCGGCATTATCAAATTCATGATCAACCAATCAGACGATTCCTAAGCCACTATAAATACCCAAAGTTCCATATGACAGCCATCTTCGTTTTGAAGAACCCCCTCCTTCCACCCCTACTCCTCCTCCTTTCCTAGATTGTGTGGCACGGTGGCCCAGTGGTTAGCACTGTTGCCTCACAGCATGAATATCCCTGGTTCTAAGCCAGCCGACATTTCTGTGCAGAGTTTACACGTTCTCACGTGAATTTCCCTGATTTCTTCAAAAACATGCAGCTTAAGTTAATTGACTAATCCAAATCAGCACCATGGACATGCTCCTGGTAATTAGTTATCTCTTAAGAGCGATCACTATCTGTTCATTGGCTACTACAGCAGAGGAGTTCTCGAGATCTACCTGAGCTCAAACTCCCCTCTCGCCTTGCAAACGGGAGGGAGCCCCGGGCTCGAGGATCTCGGTCTCTCCCGGGATTATCTCTTTATAAATAATCATCAGTTAAGTGTGAACTCTTGAAAAGGTCAAACAGGTCATTAGAACCAAATAAAGATAAGCTAATTTTATATACATTTAATGTTATATATGCGAGTGAGTGTTTCAAGTCATGAAACTAGAGAAGCTTAATGCAATTAAGTAAACAATTTTCCCAATGCTCAAAGTCTAGTGTGACCGCACCTTTAGAGTAGATGTGCTTTCCCTGAGGATCTGCGGCGGGACGTGTCTCCTAGTTGTGAGTATATAAGATATACACTATATATGACAAATGGATTTTCTGACTGAGCAGTCCTCGTCGTGGACAGTGATGCATTCTGAGGCACCTGCGCAATCTCGAATGAGACTTTTTATGGAGAATTAAACAACGCCTCAGTTGGACGCTGATTGCAGGATTGCACTTCTTTTGTAGCGATTCAAATGTTCAAATAAGAAGGAGACTCAACGGGAAGTCTGTCTCAGTGGGAAGTCGTTGAAAACGACCCAGGACTCGTGGACTCACTGCGGAGTCTGCTGGTTTGAGCATCAGCATATATGAGCAATTCCAGCGTTATGGATGTAATGTTTGCAGTAAAATCTCGTAGAGAACGTACACTCACCTGTCACTTTATTAGGTACACCTTACTAGTACCGGGTTGGACCCCCTTTTGCCTTCAGAACTGCCTTAATCCTTCATGGCAGAGATTTAATAAAGTACTGGAAATATTCCTCAGAGATTTTGCTCCATATTGACATGAGTTTCCTGTTCTTAGCTGACAGGAGTGACACCCGGTGTGGTCTTCTGCTGCTGTAGCCCATCCGCCTCAAGGTTGGACGTGTTGTGTGTTCAGAGATGCTCTTCTGCAGAGCTCGGTTGTAGCGAGTGCTTATTTGAGTTACTGTTGCCTTTCTATCAGCTGGAACCAGTCTGGCCATTCTCCTCTGACATCAACAAGGCATTTGCGCCCACAGAACTCCACCTCACTGGATATTTCCTCTTTAGACCATTCTCTGTAAACCCTAGAGATGGTTGTGCGTGTAGTATCCCAGTAGATCAGCAGTTTCTGAAATACTCAAACCAGCCAGTCTGGCACCACAACCACGTTCAGTCACTTAGATCCCCTTTCTTCCCCATTCTGATGCTTGGCTTGAACCGGAGCAGATCGTCTTGACCCTGTCCACATGCCTAAATGCATTGAGTTGCTGCCATGTGATTGGCTGATTAGAAGTTTGCGTTAAGCAGTTGGACAGGTGTACCTAATAAAGTGGCCGGTAGGTGTGTGTGTGTTAACGTTATATTAAAATATTGGTTTATATTTTCCCGAATGAGTTATGGGTTCAGATAAATATCAATCAATTAACATTTTTAATATTTTAAATGAGGAAAATAAGCATGCGCTGTTATGAATGCTGAGTTTACGGTCTACAACATGCTTTGCAGAAATTGTGAATTATTCATACACAAACCAAAAGACACAATGCTAATCAAAAGCATAAGAGTTGCTCTCTATAGAACAAAAATCATTGATTTTATTTGACATTTGTGCATTTATGTGGGGAAATCTTCACTATGGAAGTGACCGATGTGAAATTGGCACTTTGGTAAATCAAATATAAATGCTTGAAAACATTGACGGCGACATTTTGCGGTACTGTAAAATACAAGCATACACAAGAAAAAAAGGTTTCACTATTTTGGTAAAAACTTTTGCATGGAATTGCTCATATTTGCTCGGCTCTTCTGCTCGCGGCTAATTACAATCCTCTTCTTTTAGGGGGAGCAGAAAGAAACCCAGTAACCCTCTTGGTTTGCAATAAAAATATGTTTCAAACACCAGCATCTGATGCAAACATGTAATTTGGATGTAATGGGTGGGACGGCTCTCTAAAACGCTGCCCGAGTCTGCTCTGTAATCTACCATGTGATGGCTTTATAGGATGCATTGGCCTCTATTTTCTGCCTGGCACCAGTGTATGAACTGACGGAGGTGACGTGATGCCATCCTAGCCCAAAAACGAGGGTTTGAACAGGCATGAAGAAACAAATACACACATTAGAAAAAGCCATGTTACACAATGGTTGTGATGTTTTTAGATAAGTTAAATGCTCAAGAGTCCAATCATAAAGAGAAACTGCCGTTTTGTATTTATACATTTTTGACAATTGAGAATTTTTAATTTCAGCAGCTGTTCAGAGAATACTTTATGCAAATTAACCATGGGTTTGAGCCTATAGTATATTTATGGTACTAATTTGTTTTTCCCACAGATTAATTAGCAACTGTACAGCCAGAGTTTTACTACAAATAGGCTACCCTGGTTAAACTAAATGGGTAATGTAGCAAACAAGTGAGTAATTAGTGGTTACCACAGTTTTACTACAGTAACTTTTTTTTACCGTTGAAGTATCTTAGAAAGTTTAAACCCATAATACACAGGTTGTGCTTTAAGTTATATGCTCGAGCATCCAATCATGAAGAGAAACTGCTGTTTTGCATTTATATACTCTGACATTTGAGACTAGCTTTCATTACAGCTGCCGTTTAGGGAATATTTCATGCAACCTAACCATTAGGTTTGAGTCTAGTTAATTTATAGTATACCATTTTTCCCACCACAGATAAATTACCAATTGTATAACCACAGTTAAACTATAGGCTCTTAAGGTTAAACCAGGCCCGGCCGGCCCTAACCAATTTGGCGCCCTAGGCAAGATTTCAGGTGGCGCCCCGTCACATTGCAGTAAATTCCACTGCTAGTGTAAAGTCAAAAGAAACTAAACAGCTTTTTGATTGACTACTAAAAGCTGGAAAAATGTCAGATAAATATGCCAATGCAATTAACATTATTGCTGAATAGATCTAACATTTACACATTTGCTTAAGGAAGGAATGATGGGGTAGTTACATTAATATTACTATTTTCCATAACATCTATGCCCTTCCATAACATTAGCTGACGTTAAAACTAACAGATAGCACTATAGCTATTTAATGATTAGCATTGTTGTCATATCTGTCAACGTTGGGATGTTAAAATATGGGACAACAAATAGCTTCAATTGATAGAATACATAGCAAACAATAGAAAATATTGGCAATAAAATAAAAGGTTTAACCTATTAAAATCAATGGCCTATACAGAAAATAAATAAAGCTATAAAATCTATTTAACTTTTAATTGTATTTGCTATTTAGTGAAGAGCTGCAAATTAATCTCTTACTGTGTTTTGTTTGATAACAGAGGTGTTAATGTAAGAATTCACAGATCTATAATGAATGAATGAATGAATGAAGCATTCGACTACTTTAGTAACTGTTGTGCTCATTTAAGAGAAAACTAGTTGTGTTTAAAATAAAACAAGCAGAATAGAGCAAAAAAAAAAAAAAACGAAAAAAGAAGCACTTTTCCGACGGTCCCTTACGGAGAGCTCCACTCCGCGCGAGCTCAGCTCTCCCGGCTAAAGGCATATCCCAGGCTAAACGGAGCAGTGCTCGTAATATCGAGCGAAAAGAAAAAGAAAAAGACAGCTGTGAAACACAACCAGTTTTTTCTTTTTCTAGAAAACACACTTTAGATCTTTTTAGGGTAAGAGGTTTTTGAGTTATTGCCATCTATCACTGAATGTGTGTCAGGAATATTGAAGACAAAACCAACTTACCCCCGCTCATTTCTGGCGCCCCCTGGATGTACAGCGCCCTTAGCATTTGCCTGCCTATGCCACGGACTGGCCCTGGGTTAAACTATATGGGTAATGTAGCAAACAACTGAGTAATTACCATGATTTAACTACTGTAACTCTATGGTTTAGGTAAAACACTCTCCTAAATGTCCTGACCAAAACATGAAGAACCATTAAAGCAGCAGCCAAACATTTACTGTACATGTACTTTTGTCTGAACTCTCACTATTTTGACCTTACCTTTAGGTTTACTCAACCACCGGCACGCAACATCATTAAACCTTACTGGAAAAAACAGCTTCAACCAGCCTAATTGGTTGGCTGGTTTTAGCTGGTCGAACAGCCTGGTTTTAGAGGGGTTTTGGTCATTTCCAGCCTGGTCTTAGCTGGTCAGGCTGGAAAATGATCAGTCAAAACCAGCTTGACCAACCTGGTTTAAGCTGGATATAGCTGCTTTTGGCTGGTCATCTCCCAGCCTGACCGGCTAAGTCCAGGCTAGAAATTGCCAAAACACCTCTAAAATCAGCCAACCAGTCTAGGCTGGTTTAAGATGTTTTGTTGAACAGGGTAAGACAGCCCTATATCCCTAAACCCATATTATAGCGTTTTTGTTGTTGTTTTTAAATCGACCGAATAAGCACTCCGCCATATTGGAACGGTCAAAACGGGTCATTTCTGAATGCTCCACACAATATATGACTATTTCAGCTTATTGTTATTGCAAATAAAATACAACTAAACAAGTTAAATGCATCACAAAACATTAAGGAATGACCATTAAAACCTTTTGCTGTACAAAAATAAGAGAGCAGCACTCACCTGTGCCTTTTTCTCCATGTAATCCTTGGACGTAAGTCGTGTTGGCAAAGTGGCATCTTTTCACTGTGGCCTGACGCTTCGACCGTTTCAACATGGCGGACGTTACGTACGAGGATGCATTTATATTAACGTTTTTACTAAAAGCACATACAAATGAAGGAGTACAACAGGGCTTAAAGGACAGAATTAAAAGCAAATTATTATGATTTATCTACAGTCTACTGCTAAATAACTTGATGACCAACCAAATACAAACGTTGAGAAGGCTAATGCCCTTATTATATATGTGGTTGCTGTCTGATTACCAATTAAGCATAATTGCAGAGTTGCTTTTATTAAAACATATTTGAACAGGCTTTTAAACCAATTTTTAAAATATTTATCACTCAAAGATGGAGCAGCAACGTCAGTCATGGGTTTCAGTCAGTTTAGCTCTGAAGACAGAAGCACTCAATCAAATAAACTGATTTAAAACTTATTCTCGGCTGTGAATTGCTTATTTCATTGCACATTCGCATGAACTATTTGGTAACACTTTAGTTTAAACACCACTACTGACTAAATCAGCAGTGATCAACCTGGTTTCCTGGGCATCTACCTTCCTGCAGATTTCAGTTGCAGCCCACAAACACACCTGCTTGTACTTATCAAGTGCTACTCAGGTCTTGGGGTGGCCCAGTGGGTGGCGCTGTCTCCTTAAAGCAAGGATCAGTGGGCATTTCTGCGTGGAGTTTGCATGTTCTCCCTGTGTTGGCGTGGGTTTCCTCAGGGTGCTCTGGTTTCCCCAACAGTCCAAACACATGCGCTATAGGTGAATTGGGTTCGCTAAATTGTCCTTAGTGTATGAGAGTGAATGGGAGAGTATGGATGTGTCCCAGCGATAGGTTGCAGCTGGAAGGGCATCCACTTCCTAAAACATATGCTGGATAAGTTGGCGGCGACCCGAGATTATTAAAAGGGGCTCGAAAAGAAAATGAATAAAATGTTCAGGTCCTAATCAATTGGTTGGGGTGCGTTTGATCAGGGTTGGAGTAAAACTCTACTGGATGGTAGATCTCCGGATCTCTCTGCACTAGCACTTCTCGGAAGAAACACAGGAAGTCAATGTGTAGTATATAAAAAGTTTTAATTTCATTAAAACCCAAAAACAAAAACATCAGGACAAAAATCATAAAACAGACATCTCGCCCATTCCTCAGAGAGAGAAGCGGTAAAAACAACTGGGTTTGAGGTAAAAAGGAGGCGTTAAAATCGGAGGTTCAGCGCTCCGCCATGATCCATCTGCTGCTGTTCGGAGAACGTCAAGACCTTCATCTGGACTGTTCAACTGCACAGAGAGAGAGAAAGAAGTCATTAAAATGGGTCATGAACTAAGAAACCAAAATTTCCTTGATCTCTCACTATCTAATAAGTTTAAGGTTCAGAACTCAGACTGTTGTGGTTCTTTAAAATGTCTTTTTTTAATAATTGTATTCAAGACAAAAACCACAACTTCTGAATTATTCTACTTCTATGATGTAAACAGTGGATAAGCCCCACCTCCAGAGAAGATAATCACCCAATTCTACTTCATTGCTCGTTTAGCCTTGTTAATACTCGAAACTGTTAGCCAATTAGAGCAGTAGTTGTTTACTTGGGAGTCTGCAATTGGCCACGCCCATTCAAATAGAACTAGTCAATTACTTCCAAATTATGATGGCTTTTGATGTGAAACATTGCTTATTTACATAAAAGGTGAACTAGGTGAGATTATATATTGATCAGGCTATAAAAAAAACAAAGGGACCTTACATAAATCAGACACTCAAATATGTAAAATATTGGTTTGACTCTATAATAGTTTGATTCACCAGTAAATTATTCTAAATGTAATAAGCCGAACATATCCAATTAAACCCTGCTAGAACGTTTAATAGGCACAGCATCGTAACATTGGCCACTAGAGGGCATGTATTCACAACAAACAAAAGCTAATTTTGATGAGGGCGTAACCGAGTGTGAAACCATGGGAGTTGTGGTCTTCATTATCCTGCAGAAATCATGAGTAAAGTATTCAACACTTATGGTAGTTTGAAGCAGAATAAGGCTGATTTATACTTGATAGATCCACAAGTTCCCTTGTACAATTCTGCAATTGATCATCTGCTTTAATATATTTAGATTGAAAAGAATCAAAAAAGACAAGTCATTACAATTGGCAAAACATAAAACCTCACTGATAAATAGAGAATACACACAATATTGATTAAAATGTGCAGTAAAACTAAAAAACAATCCATGATATTCCCAACCTTTTAAAATTCTATATTCCAAAACCAAGCGACATCCATAATGGAATATAATAATGGAACAACGGAACATAATAACGGAATAATGACACGGAACATTGACAATGAAACCATTAGGGTTGGGTCGATAGACACTAGCCATGTCTTCATCCAAAATGCGAATGAACTGGATTATCGCATAAAAGACGTGAGAATGAAGCAGCTTTTCCATCCAACAAGTAAAATCTAACAAAATAGTCACTTCCTGATTAACTGGCGCCAAATATCAACAGTAAAAACTTAACTTGCTGCAGTAGAAGAAGCTTAGTCAATCTTTTCTTCATCTAACAAATGAGTTGCGTCTCAAAAGGTAATCCTGACAGGCAGTGAATGCGCGGTAGCGTTTGAAGGTGTAAGATGCAGAGCGCAGATGCTCTTGATTCTGGAGGTCATTAATAATACAACACTGATGCTTAAACGGTTAGGCGTTTTAGAATGACCAAAACATCTCAGGTGTGTTAGTGTGCTCAGCCTGCTGGTTTGTCGATTTACACAGATTTTCATCCTCGCGTGATCTCTTTTAACAAAATTACATGACCTTGTAATGCGCATACTGAAATTTGTGCGATAAGTGTTTCCATCAGTTTATGCGCATCTTTTCTTGTAGAATAAAAGTTTATCCTACTCAGTTTGTGCATTTTCAAAATATATGTGCATCATGGTGTTTCCATCAACCACTGTTTATGCGCATATGCAAAATGCGCATAAAAATAGGTGCATGGATTTATAGCTAATGTCATCATCCATCACTGATGGCCATTAGACATCACGATGCAGAGCCTGCCCAGAGAGCAGTGCACGTCAGACAGTAGATTAATGATGTCATGCTGGATGGCGTCTCACTATAGTTGTTAAACATGACATTGAATTCATCCTGTCTCCATCTAACGACTCTGTCTTTTGAATCTATCAGGTAACTCGTTACAGCGTCAGTTCACTGCTCCAATCTTTCACTTTCACGCTTATACTTAGTCATTTTACCTAAACCTCAGATACTTTTGGTTGTGCACCTTTTTTTTTTTTACAAGCCAAGTTTGTGGACGCCATAATGACACATCACTCTGCTTATTCATGACAGAGTCCAGCGGAAAAAGTGATTGACTGGTGGTCATTTGTGTGTAACTTATCTTTATTTATGATTTAGTCAAGCGTAAAACCAAGACCATGCGGGTCAACTAGTTGAAACGGTAGACTACAATTAATCATTATAAATGAAATATCCATAAACAAATAAATTCACCGCTGCCTACACCATCGCAATGTTTCACATTAGACATTGTACAATGCCAAACTGGTCGACGTCGCCCTAGAAACAATAATGGAATAATAATAATGGAATAATGACAGTGACTACGTTTACATGGACATCAGTAATCAAACTATTTGCCTTAATCTGATTAAGACAATATTAAGATTAAAGTGTTTACACGAGTTGCTTTTTGAATGTTTTTTTCATGATCGTGTTTTACATGTTATAGCACATACTTAGATTAACGTCATTGCGTCACCGCGCTATCCACAATTCCTCCGAAGTTTCGTGTAATTTCGGGTGTTTTATTATTAATGTCAACTTTAAGCCTAGTTCACACTACAGGATTTTAAACATCAGCAGATCGCTGTGCCGTTCACAATACATGACTTGACTTTGTGTCTTTTGATCTCTGTGGTGTTCACACTACGCAACACTTTGTGAACGATCCACAAGAGGGGGGGTCACACACTACATGATCTGACAACAACTCATTCCCCATCAGCTCATTCAAGCTACCAAACCACAGCCAATGAAATTTTGAGGGAGGAGTCATCAGAAAAAGCTGAACACTATTGGCTGCTTGTGTGCTGATGACATCACTGACAGCGTTTCAAGCTTTGGATAAAGCATTTAAAAACATCGTCAAATCAGCTGATTCATCAGCGGATTAATCACTCATCTGCAAGGTTCCAGTGGATAGATACACAGAGAGTTTTTAATTTTTGTAATTTTATAACTCTTTGAAATAAAACTAACATATTTATAACACCCTGCCGTTTTCCAAATATCAGTGTATTTCTTTCTGACACTGTTATTTTTTTTATTACAAAACAGTAAAGAACTGAGCATTTCTGCCTTAAATTACCATATTGGTCAAAATGACTGCATGCATGTCTGATACTTTTCACTGTGACTTTAAATATGTGTGCATTTTCTTGCCTAGCAACTTCCTGCTAACATAAACAAAACTTTCTGATGGAAAAAAACATCAGTTTACTTGAGATATTTCAAAACAGCATATTCTGTGCTGTGAAATAGCTCCTGTTTGAAAGTGAAAATGAAAGCCAAGACCTTTGCATGTTCTAGTATCTTAACTACATATAGGCTGCATTACCAAAAAAGATGATATTTTTAGGGTAATGGTGTCATTAAATATGATGCCAGACATTCAAAGCTTAATTTTAATATCTCAATAATAGCGTTGAATGTAAATATGTTGTGACAATATGGCGTTTCATATGAGAACGGTCAGAATGAGCAGTATGGTAATTCTAATAGTTGCAGAATTCTAGTTCCACTGTTAATATAACCTACTCTCATGTCTGTGTTAGCGCAGAATGAAGCGAGTTCACCGATGCCCATTCTGACCAATCACAGATGTTTCTGCTGAGCTCCTGAACACACAGGCATTCAGCTCATGCTGATTTGCTCTCTCATTGGCTGCAGCCCGTCACTACATCGGCCGACTGCTCTGGAATATTTAGCATGCTGAATGTTGGATTTCCGTCTGCGAGGTGTCGATGACGCGTCAGTGAGCCTCGTTGATGCGTTGTTCAGTAGTTCACACATAAAGAGCGGCGAGCGCCGAGCACCCGTAGATTTCTTCCCGATCACAGCCCGATCTGTCGGCGAGCTCGTTAACTTCCAAATCAGGCTCAAATCAGGCTTAAAATCCTCTAGTGTGAACTAGGCATTAATTGCGGTTTGGCACTTTCACTCAGGCATGTCCCCCATGACAAACGAGATCTTGGATGCAACTATGAACTGCTGGAAGAGTGTTGTTTTAATAGAAGTTCATTGCGCATGCTGAATGGAAGAAAAAAAAAAATCTCTGCATTTCAAGATGCCGGAGTCGGTGGTCTGCACTGACTTGGTAGGTGCAAAGAGTGTCAAACAGCCGTGTGTTTGTGTGTTTGTGTGTGTGTGGACTATCCTGTCGCAAAACGCGACAAAAAGCCCTACATGACGGTAATAATTCGACTAAGGTGTTTACATGTCTGTAATGCACTTTAATAATGTGACTAAAATCGGCATACTCCACACGTCTTAATTAGATTTCTCTTTAGTTCGATTATGACCTTAATCTGAATAAATTAATCAAAAATCGGTTTACATGGTCAACTCGTAATCAGAGTATTGTCTTCATCTCATTAAAATCAAATTATTGGTGTCCATGTAAACTTAGTCATGGACATAATGGAAATGAACAATCTAATTTAATTTATCATTACAAGACTGCAGACTCACTGTAAGTGGAAATGTCGATCTCCTCCGGTAACTCGGCCACGTTGACCTCAAATCTGTCCTGCACGTCGTTCAGGATCTTGGCGTCTGTCTCGTCTGACACAAATGTGATGGCCAAACCCTTGGTGCCGAAACGACCCGCACGAGCCACCTGAGAACAGGACAAGAGTTTCAATGAATGTGGGAGCTATATGCAGAGCTCTGCATACATGTTATGGTCAAAATCAAAGGTCTATCATTTCATATTATGCTCTATACGTCATCGCGCAACATCGCAAAATACACCGTTTACAGTAATATTTTCATAATTTATATGAGCACACCATTACAGAGATGCAGACAGAAACATGAACAGCATTGAGTTGCAATCTTTAAAGTACAAGGTTTACATTTGGCATTGATTAGTAATTATTTTTCTATTTATTTAAATGTTGGAGCTGTAATCAGCTGAAGTGTTTGATATTTTATTCATATTTCTTTTATATTTCTGCATTAATATATAGGATTGCATATGAATGAGAAGAGAATACATATTAAAATGAAATACGTGCTTTACATGTGGTCCATCTATATAAATTAATTGATTGATTTGACAGGAATGGCACTATATTGTGATGTATATCATTATCAGGATATGAGATGACTGGTCAATTCAGCTATTATGAATATATAAACCCAGCAGAAACACACCCTGTGGAGATACGTGTCTGAGTCCTCCGGCATGTCGTAGTTGAAGACGATGTTGACTCTCTCGATGTCCATTCCTCGTCCGAACAGGTTTGTGGCCACCAGGATCCTCCTCTGAAAGTCTTTAAACTGCTGATACCGGGACAACCTGCAAGGCCAGATGCAGATTTCAGGTTAACCCTTGTGCGCCCTCTGGGGTGATTTTGAATCTTAATTTGAGCACAGCTTTTTTCGTTTCAGCAGACGGAATAGTTTGACGACAAATTGTTGACACATATTTTGGAAAAATGCTTTAAAAAAATTAATAAAAAAAAGCAACAGCACCCTCTGGGCAAACTGACAACCCTTCTGTTATGTTGGTGTCTGTTTTTGTCCACTTTGCAAAGCCATGACACTATATAATCATGCATTCTTGATTATTGCTGCAGCTATTAATAAGCTGATAATATGCATATTATAAACTTCTCTCTTGCTTTGTTGCAACCCGTAGTTTTATATATTATATAATGTGTTTGAAACAAACGTGGCTAACTCGCTGTGAACAGCTGTGTCTCATTTCAGAGCTCTTTCAGTTCTCGTAGTTGCCATGGTAGCACACAACACAATCGATGCTTCTACACTCAACTTTCAAGGTTTCACGACAGTAATGTATACGCACAGTTATCTAGATTTAAACTGAACTCAGATTAGCTGGATCAAATGATCTTCAACTTGCTGTTATGGAAGTAATTTAAGCGTGGACGTTCAGCTCGGCTCACTGAAGTCAGATTTTTGACTTTAATTCCCGCTTTTCTAAACCACTTTTAGAAAACGCCCCAGATTTCCCAGGCTGGATTATGCAAATTAGCTACTTTGATCTAACAAGAGATTAGAACTGAAAATAAAATCTAATCATTAAAACGACTTCATAATTAACATTTCAATCAGGGTTTTTGCAGGTTTGACCAAGTCAAATTCAAGACAATTATAAATGAAGTTTCAGACTTATACAGGGCTAGTTAAGGTCTTTTTTTCTAATTGCCTGGTTGGCTCATAGGAAAAATTTACATGCCCATGAGAATTACATTTTTTTTTTTAAATCCCAGAAGTCATTCTTAGCCACATATTAAATAAGGTGTCCATTCTTCCTACATCGCTTAAATTATCCAATATGTTTTGGCAGATCCTGGATCTGTTCATCTTGATATCTGATATCTTGATATCTGGCTAATTTGGTTCTTCAAACAAGTTCGCGAATCAGATTGAAATGTCAGGATGAATTGATCGGAGATCGCTGCCTGTGTTTTGAAGGACAGATCCAACAATTCCCGAAATCATGATCAGCAATGCAACGATTGGCTGACAGCACACCAGCGTAATGACATCATCTAATTAATATTCAATTATCCATGTGAGCAAAATGACATAAAATTAGCAGCAAGCGGTTTGTTAAATATGATGCGCAAATTACCTTCCACATTTGTTGTGAGCTGCAGGCTTCACACTTTCATGTGTCAAGAGTATTCATCATGTATTTCAATGCCCATCAATGCACTTAGTTCCACATTTAGAAAAGACTTTCTTTATAATGGTAGCCTAGGCCTACTGAAGTTTTTTTTTTTTTTTAAATCGGCGAAAGGAATAACTATAAATTAATTTATATACACAATTTAAAAAAAATTACCGTTTTCCCAAGTGTATATAACTACTGTGAGAAAAGATCAGCGTTTGGTACATACGTTCAGTATTATCTTTGCTTGAACTGACCCGATCTAATCCTTTTTATATAAATGAGCCTGCTCCCAACCAGCTTTGAGCTACAAGAACTGTTGCTATGACAACAACTCAGATGAGTGTTGATGAACTAGAAGATTCTGGATCATGTTAAATCATCAATATCCAAATCCAGCTAATTGAGTAATCCACCTACGAAAAACAGACCCCAGGTGTTAAAACAAGCAAACTCTAGTTATATACAAACCATTTCAAAACTGTAATGAAAATTATATAGGTAAACAGTTATACACCCGGTTTCAAAGACAAGACTAGTCCTAAACTAAAATGTAAGTCAGAGCTGCTTCAACAAATAAAATTGCACTGACTGATTTTTAAATATACCAGTGCCTTTGTTTTTTGTCTCAAGATGCACACCAGTAATGTTCTTTTGTAAGCATGTTTATAAAAATTACTTAAATGTCCTAATTGAACCATGGCCTAATCCTAGCTAGTCTAAGCCATGTCTGTGAAACAGAGCCATAGATTTTTGATAGCTTTGAGATGGATTGCTGGTGATTGGAAGGGTGTCAACCGTTTTGAGTAGTTTTATATGGATATTAAGATTTACAACACAATATTTCTGTGAATTTAATACTTTAAGACCTACAATTTTGCTTTTGAAATGTAAGATGTTAAGACTAAGATCTGCCGAAAAAAAAAAAAAAACTGTAAAATGTGAATCTCTTTTAACAACTATAATATGCAGTGGATTTGAATAATAATATTAATAATGCAAGAATATTCCAAGCTGAAAGTTTATATATATATATATATATATATATATATATATATATATATATATATATATATATATATATATATATATATATATATATATATATATATATATATATATATATGTATGTATGTATATATATATATATATATATATATATATATATATATATATATATATATATATATAAAAAGTAGTGTGTTGTACGGTTTGCAGTGTTAATCAGTATAAGTCTGCACGCACCGCTCCTCCTGGGCCATTCCTCTGTGGATGGCGATGGCTGGGAAATTCTGCTCCACCAGTAACTGTGAGAGCGCCACACAGCGCTGGACAGACTTCACGAAGATCACCACCTGCAGGAGGACAACACTATTACACTCCAGAAAAAAATAAATAAATCATGCAACCCCTCTCCTAAAGCAAAGACACAAAAGACTGAAACTACAGTTCATCACATGACCACTAGAGGCTGCAAAAGAGTCAATCTGACATGTAAAAACGCCATGTACAAAGTGAATGATATTTTTATAGTCCATATTACAGCACAAATTATATTAATGCCTAAAATTATGCATAAAGGAGTGGTCACATGATTGAAATCAGGTATCTAACTTATTTATAACTTCTTCAAATTACACTACACTCCAGAACAGAGGACACTGATTAGCTGTAGGCTATAAAACAGCCAGAAACGCTGTCATGATGTTCCGTCTCTATTTAATAGCCCAGCATACTAACAGACTTTACTGAAAGTAATTACTTAAGCCACATTTATCATTATGATTTATCATTTATCATTATGATGGTTTATCTACAGGAGTGCTTAATGCATTGATTGAAACACATTACTACAGTATAAAGCCAAGCTCATGCGCCCAGAATGCAAATGCAAAGCAATAGTGTTCCATTAGGAAAATACAGCCAGCCATCTCAGGCTCCACCCACATTCCTCTTTTTGCCTATTGTTGATTCAGACGTGATGTCATTAGCTGGCTCCACCCACTTTGAGCATCAAATGCGCTCTGTGGGTGACACCACAGACCCTACGACCTTAGTGTTACACAATTTGGCAGTTCGTACATTGAATGACTGATCATGAAAGTCACCTGGTTGAACTCCAGCACGTCGAGCAGGTCGAAGAGCTTGCGGTTCTTCTCGTTGTCCTTCAGCTTGCAGTAGTATTGCTGCAGACCGTGAAGAGTCAGCTTCGTCTCGTCATCCACAAACACCTCCATCGGCTGAAAATAAAGGGAAAGGTTTTGATGAATAATCTGAATTAGAGAGGCGTTAGCGGTACACTATGTGCACCAATGAATCAGTGAGTCACCAACCATACTGTGGACACCAATTGAATCAGCAAGCCGTTAACTAGACCGTGATCACCAATTGAATCAGTGAATCACCACCATCATGTCTGTGCATGCGCCAATTTCTCCATATGTATGACATTAAGGCAGTATAAAGTACAATGCTTTGTTTGTTTTTGAATACTTAACACACGCTACCTGAAAAAAGTCTTGTGACCTACCAAAGTTAACAAAGAATAACTTGACTTCCAGTTGATCATTTGGTATCAGAAGTGGCTTGTTTGAAAGGCAAAAGCCTCTAAATACAACTTTTGTTATCTTGGAGGACTGCATCCATACATCTCTGCAATGACTCAAATCACTGCTTAATAAAGTCATCTGGAATGGGGAAGATAGCCTTTTTTGCAGGACTCCCAGAGTTCAGCAAGATTCTTTGGATTCATCTTCAACGCCTCCATCTTAGCCCAGACATGCTCAATAATGTTCATGTCTGGTGACTGGGCTGGCCAATCCTGGAGCATCAGGAGCTTTGATGTGGAGGCTGAATTATGAGCAGGAGCGCTATACAGCTGAAGAATTTGCCCTTTCCTGTAGTTTGTAATGTAATGGGCAGCATAAATGTCTTGATTACTCAGGCTGTTGATATTGCAGATCTCTCGCACGCCCCCCATACTGCATAGAACTCTAAACCATGATTTTTTTCTTCACCAAACTTGACTGGTTTCTTTGAGAATCTTGACTCCATGTGGGTTCCAGTAGGTCTTCTGCAGTATTGGTGATGATTGGGATGCAGCTCAACAGATGATTCATGGGAAAAAAAATTCACCGTCTGCCACCTTTCCAAAGATCAACTAGAAGTTGTTTGTTGCTCTTACAACTGGGAACAAGACTTTTGTCAGGTAGTGTGTATATGAGTGTGTGTGTATACAGTTGAAGTCAGAATTATTAGCCACCCCCTTTGAATTTGTTTTTCTTTAAATATTTCACAAGTGATGTTTAACAGATTCAGGGAATTTTAACAGCATGTCTTGTAATATTTTTTGTTCTGGAGAAAGTATTTTGTTTTAAGCTACAATAAAAGCTGTTTTTTTAAACACCATTTTAAGGTCAATATTATTAGCCTCTTTAAGCTAATTTTTTTTTCGATAGTCTACAGAACAAACCATAATTATACTATACCTTGCCTAATTACCCTAACCTGCCTAGTTAACTTAGTTAAGCCTTTAAATGTCACTTTAAGCTGTATAGAAGTGTTTTGAAGAATGTCTAGACACATTTACTGTCATCATGACAAATAAAATACATTTGTTATTAGAGATGAATAATTAAAACTATTATGATTAGAAATGTGCTGAAAAAAAAATCTGCTCTCCATTAAACAGAAATTGGGCAAAATATAAACGGGGGCAAATAATTCAGAGGTGGATGGATATATATATAGATATATATATATAGATAAATATATATATATAGACTGGCTTTTATCAGTAACGTTAAGACAAACCATATGGATCATCAGTACTAAAACAGCTGGATAAATAAATGTAATAGTTAACATTACATACAAGTCAGAACAAAAGAATAAATACAATTAAAGGTTTTGTTTTTCAGCAGCTTCTAATCATTTATATTTTGCAGTAAGTGTTTGTGCTGATTTATGCTCATCATGAATTAATTTAAAAGTAAAACTAGATGGCTAGAAGTGCCCATCTAGAATGATTGACGCATTCAAATAATCTTTAAATCAGTCAATTTAAAAAAAAAAAAAAACTTTTTACGATTAGGAAAACACACCAGAGCACTCCTCTGAAATGTATCCGATATGAATCAGATCTCTGTTCTCGTGTCTGCAGTGTAAGCAGGTAGTTCGAATTTTCACCTGTCAGTCAATAAGAGTCGTGCATAATTAAAAACCAAAGCGAATGACGCAAAATCTGACACTTTCATTTCAGAACGGACTTCAGCAGAGCCCCAAATCTTAAATCTCATACACAAGGACTGAAACAGCTTTTATAGTCATATAGCACAGGTATTAAAGCATGTTAACGAGAGCGAGAGAGCGCAATGTCCGCCATGTAACCAATATAAACTAATATAAAACTAGTGCATAAATCACACCATGGACATTACATTAAGATGCCTAAAGGTTTAAAAAAGCCTATATATCAAAAGAAGATGGACAAATGAGCACCTTTCTGTTATAAACTATAATAAAACAGCTCGTCAAAAGCTGCGAAACAGATAATATACAGAAAGGGAAGAGCACTCTTTAATTATCAGCTGTTAGTCAGCGCCACTCTTTTTCCCCTGGTCATTGCACTTTTGTCGTGTGCTGTGTAAATAGAGACGTTCGGATACGAGTCACATTTAAAAGATGTGAGCAGGTCATAAAAAAAAACAAAGTCACAAATTCGGAATTGACCATCAAGATCTTCAGTGTAAATGCAGCCTAAAAAAAAACATGTGCTCACAACCTGAAGGCACTCTTACTTGCGATATCACATCTATATTAGAAGTTCTACGAATGCGCTCTCATCTTGCACATCATTTAAAGACCGATATAATAGTTTGAGAAATAATGCGCGACATAAGTGAACAGCAGAAAGCTTTACTCACGTCCTGCATGAACTTGCGGCAGACGGGCCGGATCTCCTTGCTGAGCGTGGCGCTGAACATCATGCACTGCTTCTCATGAGGAGTGAGCCTGAAGATGTCCTGAACATCACGCCTCATGTCTGACAGAGAAACAGTATTAAACTCAGCACTGCACACAGATCAGGCACCGGTTAATAGTACAGACACCCTAATGAAATAATCACTAAACTATAAAAGCTTTCAATTTTAAGAGTATCAAAAAACTTGATTATTTTTTTAAAAGGTACTCAAGTTTTACAAGTAACAAATTACTTGTGTTCATTTTGCAAGAACGTTTGGTTTGAATAAACGCTAAAATGTAAGGCAGCAAATGAATACAAGCTATAAAAACAAATATCAAGAACATCCTGTAGCTGTACTAGTTTTATATCCAATAAATGTTAATTGCATTGGCAAAACCAAGTGTGACTGGATGACTTGTTAACTGTAGACTATGAACATCTGAATTAGGGAGTAATTTACTGTACTCCGCATGAACAACTTAATCAGTGAGTCAGTATCTGTAGATTCTTCATAAATTGAATCAATGAGTCATTAACAGTGGACTCTGAACATCATCTGAATTGGTACTCATTAAAACATACTTTAAATGAACAATTGAATCAGCATGTCAGTATTTGTAGACTCTTTATAAATTGAATCAATGAGTCAATAATTTTGGACTCTGAACATCATCGAAATTGGAGAGTCATTTAAATGTACTCTAAACAAACAACTGAATCAGTGAGTCAGTATCTGTAGACCCTCATAAATTGAATCAGTGAGTCACTAACTGTGGACTCTGAACATCATCTGAATTGGTGAGTCATAAAAATATACTCTAATTGAACAACTGAATCAGTGAGTCATTAACTGTGGCCTCTGAACATCTGAATTGGTGAGTTATTTAAATATACTCTAAATGAACAATTGAATCAATGAGTCATTGACTGTCGACTCTGAACATCATCTGAATTGGTGAGTCATAAAAATGTACTGTAATTAAACATCTGAATCAGTGAGTCAGTATCTGTACACCCTTCATAAATTGAATCAATGAGTCATTAACTGTGGACTTTGAACATCTGAATTGAAGAGTCATTAAAATATACTCTAAAAGAACAACTGAATCAGTGAGTCAGCATCTGTAGATTGTTCATAAATTGAATCAATGAGTCAATTTTGGACTCTGAACATCATCGAAATTGGCGAGTCATTTAAATGTACTCTAAACGAACAACTGAATCAGTGAGTCAGTATCTGTAGACCCTCATAAATTGAATCAGTGAGTCACTAACTGTGGACTCTGAACATCATCTGAAATGGTGAGTCATTTAAATGTACTCTAAATGAACAACTGAATCACGAATATCCACGAATATCATTTAATTGATAAGCAGTTGATTCAGTGAGTCATTAACAGTCGACTCCGTATGAACAATTGAATCAGTGAGTAAACCTAACACAATGTCCACTCACCCAGCTGCTCCAGCATCTTATCGCACTCGTCCAGGACGAAGTGTTTGACGTTCTTCAGGTTAAGGGTTTTGTTTCGCACCAGAGCGAGGATTCGCCCCGGCGTGCCGACCACGATGTGAGGGCAGCTCTTCTTCAGCACATCCTCATCCTTCTTGATGGACATGCCGCCGAAAAACACGGCCACCTTCACCGTGGGCATGTACTTGGAGAAGCGCTCGTACTCTTTGCTGATCTGAAAGGCCAGCTCTCGCGTGTGACACATGACCAGCACCGACACCTGGGGCGCACCAAATAAACACGGTCACCATCTACAAGACTACACTCCGCACCACACACACTTGTTTGTTTATTGCCACATTAGCAACTTTCTATTTCATGGCATTAATACACAGGTGGGAATACAAGTATTGAACATGTCATGTTTTTGTCCTGGGAATAATATTTGCAAAGGCGTGTTGACATGGAAATGAACCAGATTTTGGTCAAAACACAAACAATATAAAACTAAATCTGAAAAATGAGTTGTGTATTAACAATGAAATGACAGAATGAGAAACTCCTGAACTATATTTAATACTGTATATAAAAGGCTATTTTTGCTGACGTCAGCTTAAAGATGCCGCTCATATGGAGAATGAAGTCACACACATTGCTCAGGTGTGAGTTTTTATACAGACTTGCACAGAACCATCAAGATTTAGATTTTTGTGGGTCTCGCCTATCAAAGCAGAGCTTTATTTTGTACTCTCTATTGGAATCGGATCAGGTGATTGGCTGGGCCATTCTACAGCTTGATTTTCCTTCTCTGAAACCATCCGAGAGTCTCTTTGGCTGTCTACCCTGGAATCATCTTCATCCTCCTGCTAATGTAGATGTTGATGAAGCAGCTGATATTCTTTTACAATGGAGGAAGTGCAGAGGCTTGCTGAAGAACTACTGAGAGATTTCAGCTGCTGTCTGGGCTTTCACTGCCGAACTACACCTCCCTTTCTTCATGTGTTTTTCACTGTCATTTTATTTTATTACATAATTTTTCATTTAGAAACGGCATATGGATTTCTTTTGTGATCGACATCCAGGAAAAACTGTCAACAGCACTTTTAGAAATCCGTTTACCCAGAAAAATGGTGACGTGTTCAATGCCTTCCCCCGCTGCACATCAAAATAGTACATAACTTTATATTTTTATTAAGCTATGACAAACAAATATATAAATAGAAATAAGATGCACAAAAAAGTATATTAAAGCGTCTAACGATTTTTCTATTTAATATAATTTTTAATATCCTTCCGGATGAGGTTTTTAATGATAAAAATCTTGTTTTACGGTAATTTTACATACTACTAAAATACGTTTTATGATGAGCAGCTTGATGGTGAATAAGTATTAAAGACCACATTTAAAAACTTATATAAAAAATACATGCATCACAATTACGCAAAATAAAGTAATAGTTCTCTAATAACACAAACTGCAATGCAACACATTTCAAAATTAAATTTTTTGTAGATATGTGATATTAGCTACTTAAAACATTTTTGATTAGGATTTTATTTATATTCAATTTAACAATAAACATGCTCTATTAAGTCAATTAATTTTCACATGGCATGCATGCTAAACGATTAAGCACTTTTATTTTGTAGTAGTTTCTATTTTCATATTTATTGTGATATTTGAGATCACCACATTCCCATGCTGCATTAACTAAAAGCTCACTTCACTTAATAATTATAATAATAAAAATATTATTTAAACATTAACCATAAACTTTAAAATGATAAAATTCACCCAGGCATGTTGCATATTCACAAACAACTGATATTTACTAATGGCCACCATAAGCAGGTAAAGGAGGAGGGGTAAAAAAAAAAAAAAAAAAAAAGCTTAATTTGACATTAACAATTCGATTCTCTTTAAACGCCTCTTAAACCACAGTAGGACTTGCTGCAATTTAAAACTCAACCCGTTCGGCCCTAATATCATCATAAACAATGCTAAACCAACCTGTCCGTCCACTGGCTCGATTTGCTGCAGGGTAGCGAGCACGAACACAGCCGTCTTCCCCATACCAGACTTAGCCTGACAGAGGATATCCATGCCCAGGATGGCCTGCGGGATACACTCGTGCTGCACTAAAACACAAACACAAAGTTCACTTCAGACTTGTTCAGGTTTATTAGCATAGTGCTGCTCACAATGATTAGTTTCAATGCAGGTTTACATTAAAGCATCACAATCAAAACCAGAAAAAGTTAATAGTTATAACTTTATTAGGTGCTATTAACTTTAACAGCTATTAAACACAAACATAGTAAACCTAAAGTTATATAGTATATAGGCGATGCACAGAGAAATATAAACATAACTGGCATCTTAATCTCTCACTAGAGGCATAGATGTCTATCATTTACCTAATCAAGTACTCTGACAATAATTTCATATAGTTAATCAGATAAAAAAGGGAGTTTTTCTTTTTTAAAGAGTGTTTCATCACACAACGTTCATCTATCTAGTTTTGATGTTGCAGTGTTGTAGTATTGCGTTCTTTTCCTCGTGCGCTACCTTTACTAATAACGTGAACAATTTATGTAAAAGGTATGAGAAAGGTGCGGGGGGTCCTTTGGAGTTAAACCCCTCTCTTCTGTTATTGGTTGGTATGCACGGAGAAATGAAAGTAATTTTTCTCTTGGGCAATTATTATTTTGTTAGGCAAGTTAGTTTTAGTTACTAGACTGTTTTGTTTGTTATTTTAGTAATCCCATATTTTCTTGTATTATGTTCTTTAAAATTGATTCCCTTAATTTTCTTTTTGCCTGAGAAAAAAAAAGGAAACGAAAATGATTGCCTATATCAAGACAACATGTTGTCATCTGGTGATTCTGGGTCTGGAGACAGTTGATTTAAAACGCTCCCCTCTTCAGTTATTTGTTTGTTCCTATTCTAATCCCTAGACTTTTACAGAAACATAACAAGAGCAATAACAAATACACGAGAAAAAAAAAAAGGTTGTTTTTCACTTTATAAAAATGGGTAATATTTTATAATAACAGCCCATTGGTGAATGCACCTGCTAACATGAACAAACGATGAACAATGGCAAGATGAGTCTATATAGGGCACATTTCAAAACACAATGTTTATTCAATATGCTTCACATAAACAAAAATAAAAGAAACATAGAATACAAGTATTAAAAATAAAAGCAATAAAAAAGTATAATTATTAAATTGCTTGGTAATAAATAAACTTAATTTACCATACGTTATTATCAGGTAAGGTTAATATTGAAATCAAATGAAGTGGCTATAAAAAAAATTAAAATAAAAAAACTATGGCTATTGCACCGTGTTGTCTATATGCTTGTTTTTACCTGATGTTTAGAACCACCTCTGAGGATGGGGGGGGGTCACAAGTAACTGGAATAGTCATTTTGTAAACCCCTGTATTAAATAATGTGAATGTGTTACAATAAAACTACACATACCTGGCGACAACTAACCCCAATCAGTGCTTTAAATTCTCAACTTACATTAAAAATATTAGCAATCAAAAATAAACCATATTTAAACATGAAATTAAAGCAATGCAGCTTAACCTGAAGGGCGCAAACAACTAATTCAAACACAACTATAAAGACAACTCATTTATTCAAAGTTCCTGCGCATCAATTAAATTTAAAGCACTTTTCAGATGCATTCTGTTTCTTTTTCAAGCACTTTAAAAGTGTGGAAAGTACACATACTACTCCACGATATTTCAGATGCTATTTGTTATGGCATTCTGCAGCAATGTATAGGGAAAAACAAAGCCCACTAATAAAGAGTTATTTACTCTTAATATGTAATGTGGTTGCTTATTTTTCTAAAAAATAAATAAAAAGTAACATCAGATCCCGACAGGCAGATCATGCAACAGGAATATGCACATACTCCAGAGTTTTCATCTTATGGAAGGGCAAAAATCTATTGCTTTAAAGTAAATTATCACCCATTTAGTAACAGATTATTACAAAAGCAACAATCACATTCTCAAGCATTTTATTCAGAACCAAAGCCCTTATCAAACCTTAAACATCAGATTAAAACTCAAGCATTTGGCAAGGTTTTCCAGCACCTGTTTGAACCCCATTTTTCCACAGAGAAAAAAAAAAAATTTCCTCAATTTTTTTGGGAAGATGTTTGTAACTTCAGTGTGTCTGACCTTCAGAGGGATGCTCGAACCCGCAGTCCACGATGGCTCTCAGCAGCTCTGGCTTGAGCAGAAAGTCTCTGAAGCCGGAGCTGTGGATGGAGACGTACGAGCCCTTCACCTCCTTCTTGCCCACTGGAGCGGCGCTTTCTGGGGCTCCCTGAGGCTCCTCATCCTCCTCATAATCCAGCAGCTCGTTCTCAACGTCATTCTCAGCCATTCTGCAAACAAAAAAAAAGACTGATCAGAAGACCGCAGAGGCATAATAAAATAAATCATATCTTCACCAAATCACACTTCTAAAACTGTTACTCAACAACAATACACTGCCTACAACAATCATCCACCAACAGTGTGTGTGTGTGTGTATGTGTGTGTGTGTATGTGTATGTGTATGTGTATATATATATATATATATATATATATATATATATATATATATATATATATATATATATATATATATATATATATATATATATATATATATATATATATATATATATATATATATATATAAACAGGGCTTAAAAATTTGCCTTATTGCTTAGTAGCACCGGTGCTCCTAACTTTGAAAATGTAGGCGCATCAGCCAAAATTTAGTCGCACCCACAAATTATAAGCACCGTTACTACAAGTTTTATACAAACATATTTATTGCATTTGAAATCACAGTAATCAAACCAAGTAAAAAAAAAAAAAAAAAAAAATTGTAAAAAAGACACACACACACACACACACACACACACACACACACACACACACACACACACACACACACACACACACACACACACACACACACACACACACACACACACACACACACACACACACAAGTGTAAGTAAAATATGTCTCAATGAAATCCCGCTATCATTAGAAAATAAAATTTTATAACATAACTGAGTGACCAAAGCATACACGGACCGTTCACCGCCCCTGCACGCACTGCTTGACATGAATGAATCTGTTAACGATATAACTGTGCTGTTCTCACGGGTGCTGTCTGATATTGCACTAATGTTTTTGATATATATACTGTACCTTATATGCATATGTCATGTTAATAGCAATACTTTTTAGGAGTAGTGATATTAGTTTAGTCAGTGTAAGCCCGTTTGCGATGGTGTTAAATTTGACATATAGGTGCCACTTGCATGGCGGACGGCATCTGGCGATTATATGAAGGATTAAACAGAAGCTCTCGTGCTAGATGTGGCAAACTGTTACCTGAAAACTCCATCCCACAGACTTATTATAGAGGACTTGAAGCCTTTGGAAGTCTTTTATCCACTCTTCTAAATGTGTAGATGGTGGATTAACATTCAGCACATGATCACTAGTAAGATTAGTGTCATTATTTGTAACTTTAGATGCCATGGTTTCTAAAACTAAATCTGTCAGTGTTATCTTCATTCTCATCTTCAGCGCTTTACAATTTTTCATTGTAGTAGCTCTCTCTGTCATCAAAAGCCAGAAGGCATTGACTGAGTGATTGACAGCTGATATTTCAGTGCTAGAGCTGTGGGCCAATAAGAAGACCGCGAGGGCGGGGCAAGCATTACGGACTTGGCTTTGTTTACTGCAGCAAGTCGACATGACAACTGTTTGAAACCATTCCTGAGCGCTGCGTTTCGCATTTCATGTGCAGACAAAGAGCTGAGAGATGCATTCTGCATGAATGTCTCCCGAATCTGCGCATGTGGTGAACATTTTGCAGTAAAAACTGGTCGCACACAACAATTTTATACACTCGCACACATGCTCCCAAATATATTTTGAGGTCGCATAGATAAAATTTGTCGCATATGCAACCAAAATGGCCGCAATTTCGAGCCCTGCTTGGGTTGATCTTATAATTCACTATTTGTGCAATTGACCTGGCCCATTTGCCACTGCTGGTCAGCTCACTCAGACAGCATTCACAGGTGGACATGGTAATCTGGTGACCACTTGTGAAAATGCTAGCACCGAAAACACATGTGAATAACAGGTGGACAACAAAAAAACCAAAAACCAGCCTGATGACTAGTGACACATGAAACAAACATTCAAATACAAAAGTACTGCATGCATTTCATACAGAATCAATATCATACATGCTAATATTTACTAGATGTAATCTGATTGCAATTTTGACCATTCAAATTGCCATTTCTGATTTCGCTTTTAAGATTTACACTGTCATTTAGCGAATGCTTTGTATTTATTTTTAGCATTAAAAGAATATACAAACAAAACACGGGCTACTATTATCAATAAAACCACAAAATCATTACATTTTTTATATTACTGAAAAGTAATAACATGTATGATAATAATAATAATGATTACTTTCAAAGATGCAGTTACTAAGAAACATAGGTTCCACTTTATATATTGCAGGGCTCAACAATAAGGACTACCCGATGGCCCATGGCCAGCATAAGAGACGCTTGGGACAGTAGACAGGATCATTACTGGCCCGATTGGGGGTCACTAAAGATTATTTTGTCTGCGACTATTTGTCAATTGCTTGCATTTTAAGTTTGTGCATTTAAGTCTTTAAATGCTACCTTCTCTGTAACATCGTAAACACCATCTTGCTTTTCGGTTCCCCTTATCTGATTTGATGTTTTGAGCATGCTATTTTTTTTTTCAATAACCTGGTAACAACCAGTATAGCCAAGAAACGGCAACATGGCAGCAACATCATATTATAAAGCTAAAATGAGCTAAAAACTAAAAAATGTCTGTATCTGTCTTGGAAGCAGACATTTATGTGTGAACAACACGCAAGTGCTGTTTTGCACAATTTGCCATCAGTTTGACAAGTCAACCACCTTTTGTTAGATCATTTCGAACTGCAATAAAATACCTGCACATTTCCCACACTGCTTTTTCTGTTAGCATAACACTATAAAATGTTAATAAATGTATAATGAGCAAAACTTAAAGTATTTAAACTCAAGATTCAATGTCATTATTTTCAACAAATTATTTAAAATATGTGGGTAAAAATAGCTACTGACTTCTCTTTTTTTCCCTTTTTTTTTGGTGGGGCCAGTAAATATTTTAGCAGGGCAAGTAAAAATCTGAACCACTGCCCCGATCGGACCAGTAGAAAAAAACCTTTAGCATTGAACCCTGTTATGTGACCTTAACTACTATGTACTTGCATCAAAAAAATAAATACAATGTACTCACTGTGTTCATAGGGGTAAGGTTAGGAACAGGTTTGGTGGAATGGGTAATTACAGAAGTTAAATTACAGATGTAATTACATACGGTTATTTAATCAAGCATCAGCACAGAGTAACATGTATTTACACAAATACATGTAGCGAATTATTAATTTCTGTGTAAGTACATATTAGTTAAAGACACTTAATAAAAAGTGGGACCAAAAATTGCAATTTTACCATGTTTATAACTTTTTCTTCAAAAGAAGGTAATGCTTCACACTCAATTGCTTCGTACTGTTTTTATTTGTACTTTCTTACAAAAAAAAAAATTTAAATAAAAAAGTAAAAATAATAAAAAAATAAAAACAGTACGAAGCAATTGAGTGCGAATCATTACCTTCTTTTGAATAACAGTAACGATAAGATTAACGCACCAAACCAAAGAAGTAATAAAACCGCAAGCGCGCAGGACAAACTTCAGTAACTTTTATAACTTTTTCTTAACACGTAACCTGAATATTTAGATTATTTTTAACCCTCATATTGCAGACTTTCTACATTCCATCACGGTCAATTATTTTCCTTTAAACTAACAGCAAAAGTAATTTTCATTGCCGGGTTTAACTAAATTATTTAATGACTTGAAACACAATTCTAAAGTTTTTTTTAGGACAATTTAACTGTTTTATGTTCTATCTACTTAAATTTGTAAAAACAATTAAGTTAACCTAATAGATTTGAGTTGATACATAAAATCGATGTACCATGTTTAAATTGATATATCATGGTAGGAAGTTCACGAAATGCCTTCAGGGAAGATGACTTTAAAAGTTAACATCAATGGCTTGCCATAAAACAAAAAAATCCAGTTGACTCGTACAATGTAATGTTGGCTATTTACATAATGCTGGCCATATACAAAAACCAAAACACTAATTTCATGTTCCAGTGTCACACGAGGACAAATGTTCAGGGCTAAGAGAAACCAGAAATTTACAATCGATACCATACAAACAAAATCTAGGCTTATTCTCATTAAATTAGTTTGTTTGAAAATTACTTGAAATATGAACAAATACACATTTAAACATTCTTAATGGTTTGAAATGGTTGTCCAAAATGCAACAACTAATGAAATGTAGGCTTTTC
>NC_141023.1:4705000-4730000 GCF_052040795.2 Danio rerio
GTCTGAGGCAGGACAGGCGGCGCAGATGCTGCAGACCAAGCAGCTCCTCTAACGTACGCAGGCTGTTGTGCTGGAGATCCAGAGAGCGCAGGCCGGAGAGAGCCAGCAGAGCTGATGGTAGACGCTCCAGCTGACAGCCCTGCAGATGCAGCTCCGTCAGCCCTGGCACACGCCTCAGACCTGGAGAAGAGGAGTAATCAATTATATGAGTTGATATTGGTTTAATAACACGCCATAACTTATTATAATATACAAATGGTTTTCTGATGTCATTTATTCAATATCGGTTTAAAAACACCACCATAACCCATTTTAATGTACTGATGCTTTTCGGATGTTATTTGTTTGATATCGGTTTAAAAACACCATTATAAATCATAATATACCGATAGTTTCCTGATGTCATTTGTTCAATATCGGTTTAATAACACCACCATAAATCATAATATACTGATTGTTTCTTGATGTCATTTGTTCGATATCGGTGTAATAACACCACCATAAGCCATTATAATGTATTAATGGTTTTTCTAATATCATTTGTTCGATATTGGTTTATTAACACCACCATAAGCAATTCTAATGTACCGATAGTTTCCTGATGTCTTTTGTTCAATATCGGTTTAATAACACCACCATAACCCATTATAATATACTGATGGTTTCTTGATTTCATTTGTTCGATATCGGTTTAATAACACCACCATAAATCATTATAATATACCGATGCTTTCCTGATGTCTTTTGTTCAATATCGGTTTAATAACACCACCGTAACCCATTATAATATACTGATGGTTCTTGATTTCATTTGTTCGATATCGGTTTAATAACACCACCATAAATCATTATAATATACCGATGCTTTCCTGATGTAATTTGTTCAATATCGGTTTAATAACATGCCATAACCTGTTATTTGTACCAATGGTTCTGATGGTTTTTCTGATGTCATTTGTTCGATATCAGTTTAATAACACCACCATAAGCAATTATAATATACCGATGCTTTCCTGATGTAATTTGTTCAATATCGGTTTAATAACATGCCATAACCTGTTATTTGTACCAATGGTTCTGAGGGTTTTTCTGATGTCATTTGTTCGTTATCAGTTTAATAACACCACCATAAGCAATTATAATTTACCGATCGTTTCCTGATCTAATTTGTTCAATATCGGTTTAATAACACCACCATAAATCATTATAATATGCCGATGCTTTCCTGATGTAGTTTGTTTGATATCGGTTTAATAATACCACCATAAATCATTATAATATACCGATGGTTTCCTGATGCTATTTGATTGATATCAGTTTAAAAACACCACCAAAATCCATTATAATATACAGATGGTCTCCTGATGTCATTTGTTCAATATCAGTTTAATAACATGCCATAACCTGTTATATGTACCAATGGTTCTGATGGTTTTTCTGATGTCATTTGTTCGATATCAGTTTAATAACACCACAATAAGCAGTTATAATTTACTGATCGTTTCCTGATCTAATTTGTTCAATATCGGTTTAATAACACCACCATAAACAATTATAATATTCTGATGGTTTTCTGATGTCATTTGTTCGATATCGGTTTAATAACACCACCATATATCATTATAATATGCCGATGCTTTCCTGATGTAGTTTGTTCGATATCGGTTTAATGACACCACCATAAATCATTATAATATACCGATGGTTTATTGATGTCATTAGTTCGATATCGGTTTAAAAACGCCACCAAAATCCATTATAATATACAGATGGTCTCCTGATGTCATTTGTTCCACATCGGTTTAATAACATGCCATAACCGGTTATAATGTTCCAATGGTTCTGATGGTTTTTCTGATGTCATTTGTTCGTTATCAGTTTAATAACACCACCATAAGCAATTATAATTTACCGATCGTTTCCTGATCTAATTTGTTCAATATCGGTTTAATAACACCACCATAAACAATTATAATATTCTGATGGTTTTCTGATGTCATTTGTTCGATATCAGTTTAATAACACCACCATATATCATTATAATATGCCGATGCTTTCCTGATGTAGTTTGTTCGATATCGGTTTAATGACACCACCATAAATCATTATAATATACCGATGGTTTATTGATGTCATTTGTTCGATATCGGTTTAAAAACGCCACCAAAATCCATTATAATATACAGATGGTCTCCTGATGTCATTTGTTCCACATCGGTTTAATAACATGCCATAACCGGTTATAATGTACCAATGGTTCTGATGGTTTTTCTGATGTCATTTGTTCGTTATCAGTTTAATAACACCACCATAAGCAATTATAATTTACCGATCGTTTCCTGATCTAATTTGTTCAATATCGGATTAATAACACCACCATAAACAATTATAATATTCTGATGGTTTTCTGATGTCATTTGTTCGATATCGGTTTAATGACATCACCATAAATCATTATAATATGCCGATGCTTTCCTGATGTAGTTTGTTTGATATCGGTTTAATAATACCACCCTAAATTATTATAATATACCGAAGGTTTCCTGATGTCATTTGTTCGATATCGGTTTAAAAACCCCACCAAAATCCATTATAATATACAGATGGTCTCCTGATGTCATTTGTTCAATATCGGTTTAATAACATGCCATAACCTGTTATATGTACCAATGGCTTTGATGGTTTTTCTGATGTCATTTGTTCGATATCAGTTTAATAACACCACCATAACCCATTATAACATACAGATGGTCTCCTGATGTCATGTGTTGTTCCATATTGGTTTAATAACATGCCATAACCGGTTATAATGTACCAATGGTTCTGATGGTTTTTCTGATGTCATTTGTTCGTTATCAGTTTAATAACACCACCATAAGAAATTATAATTTACCGATCATTTCCTGATCTAATTTGTTCAATATCGGTTAAATAACACCACCATTAACAATTATAATATTCCGATGGTTTTCTGATGTCATTTGTTCGATATCGGTTTAATGACACCACCATATATCATTATAATATACAGATGGTTTTCTGATGTCATTTGTTCGATATCGGTTTAAAAACGCCACCAAAATCCATTATAATATACAGATGGTCTCCTGATGTCATGTGTTCCATATCGGTTTATTAACATGCCATAACCGGTTATAATGTACCAATGGTTCTGATGGTTTTTCTGATGTCATTTGTTTGTTATCAGTTTAATAACACCACAATAAGCAATTATAATTTACCGATCGTTTCCTGATCTAATTTGTTCAATATCGGTTTAATAACACCACTATAAACAATTATAATATTCCAATGGTTTTCTGATGTCAGTTTTTTGATATCGGTTTAAAAACACTACAATAACCATGATAATGTATTGATGGTTTCCTGATGTTATTTGTTCAATATCAGTTTAATAACATTCCATAACTGATTATAATGTACCAATGGTTCTGATAGTTTCTTGATGTCATTTGTTTGAAATCGGTTTAATAACACCACCATGAACCATTATAAAATACTGAGAGTTTCCTGATGTAATTTGTTCATATCGGTTTAATAACACCACCAAAAATCATTATAATATACCGATAGTTTCCTGATGTCATTTGTTCGATATCGGTTTAATAACACAACCATAAGCCATTATAATGCACTAATGGTTTTTCTAATGTCATTAGTTCGATAATGGTTTATTAACACCGCTATAAGCAATTCTAATGTACCGATGGTCTCCTGATGTCATTTGTTCGATATCAGTTTAATAACATGATATAACCTGTTAAAATGTACCAATGGTTCAGATGGTTTTTCAGGATTCATTTGTTTGATATCAGTTTTATAACACCACTATAAGCAATTCTAATATACAGATGGTCTCCTGATGTCATTTGTTCTATATCGATTTAATAACATGCCATAACCGGTTATAATGTACCCATTGTTCTGATGGTCTTTCTGATGTCATTTGTTCGATATTGATTTATTAACACCACCATAACCCATTATAATATGCCATTGGTTTCTTTATTGTATTTTCTATTCAATATCGGTTTAATAACACCCCATAAAAACCCATTATAATGCACTGATGGTTTCCTGATGTCATTAGTTCGATATCGGTTTAATAACACACCATAACCCATTATAACGCACCAATGGTATTCTCATATCATTTGTTCGATATTGGTTTAATAACATGCCATAACTGGTTATAATATACTAATGGTTTTCCAATGTTATTTGTTCAATATCGGTTTAATAACACCACCATAACCTAACCACCATAATCTAACCAAACTGTGAGATCAATGTATGTTCACATCCCTACCTGTAAGAACCAGTAATCTGGTGCCTTCATTATGGATCTCGAGTTTCAGCAGACTCCCGGCCAGTTCGCTCAGTTCTGCTGGAACTTTCTGCAGTGTCCCGCGCAGCACCAGGACGCGGAGGTGCCGCAGCTGTCGGAGACTTCCGAGGGTCCATCCGCGCCCCATCCCGCCCTCGCTGCCCAGCCGCCCCGTCAGCTGGAGCTCCTGAAGGCCCCGCAGAGAGTAAACCCAGCCCGGGATCTCTGAAGCAGTGGTGAAGGTGAGATGCAGGACCTCTAGATGCTCCTGAAGAAACTGCAGCGCTCCAGGATCCACGGATGCAGAGCAGTGGTAAAGGTGAAGCTCTCTGGAGGAACGAGATTAAAGCCTAAAAAGTCAGTTTCAGACAATTGTAAAGCATTATTTGTCTGTTAGTTTGAGCTGAAACGTCATACACACACACACACACACACACACACACACACACACACACACACACACACACATACACTCTAGCGACATCCAAGACTTATTTTACATCTTGTAATAAAACAGGTCCCCTTTAAATCCCCACCTGAGCGCGCTCATGTTGGTAATCTGGGCAGTGAGTTTGGCGTCTGCTATGAGCTCCAGCTTGAGCACCTGCAGCGTGCTGAAGGAGAAGAGCGCGGGCGGCAGGTGAGGGAGAGCCACCAGCTGCAAGACAGAGCGCCCCTGCTGGTCAGAAGAGGTGATGGCACGCAGGCGTTCGGCTCCCCAGCGTCGCTCCACGCTCTCCTGCAGCAGCCGCGTCTCGCTGACCGGTGACAGGAACACGGACAGACGCTGTGCCAGCAGAGGGTCATACTGATCCGCCATGTGAAGGAGGAACGCCAGGTCATTGTGGAGGTCTGGAGCGTCCAGCATTGAGCCTTTCTCACGGAGAGTCTGGAACGAGTACTGCCTTAAAGACCTGAGAAATCATACACACATGTTGATAGGTCGTGGGTTAAATTAGGCTTTCCAGTCTCCATGTTTGGTTTATTATTTCTACTGTATCTGTTCACCTCAGGGAACGGAACCAACCCTTGACTTCAGACAGAGTGATATTTCAAGATGGCGTCACCCTTACTTTAAAAGCTGTAGTAATACATGGGCTGCGTCCGAAACCGCCTACTCAGTAGGTATTGCATTTGAATTTAAACCTACTACTCTGCCATTGGAAAAGTACGTTCTATGTATGAATGGGAGCAGTATGAATGGAATTCGGAAGTACTACATCCGCCATTTTGTCATGGTCACGTGACCTACCTGCATCAGTTGCATCACTTTACTCCCATTCATGAATTCTCTCATTATGCATTATGGGATAGCGCAGCGTGCATGGGATGCGCACTTCAGAATCTCGCCGGATGTAGTAAGTCATCCAGGTACTTCTCGCATACTAATTTTCGAATTCTATGAAATCCGATGTACTGCTCAGTTTGCATACTGATTGTAGTGCACAATATAGTATGGAAGTATGCGGTTTCGGATGCATATATATTTACGATCACCAGTGATCTAACCACCAGAGGTCGCTGGTAAACACTCACACACACATAGTACTACAAATCTGCTTCTAAATGGACTACATATTCAGTCATGCCACACACACACACACCTGCTCCAAGTCTCCACTGATTAGACTCCCACAGCTGATGCTGCTTCTAGACTGATTACTGCACTACATAAACAGCACAGAAGCACTGACTTTTGCTGGGTCTTGTTTATCTGTAGATGACATTAGAACACGTTTTTCCTCGTCTTGTTTCCCCGTGTTTTACCAAGCCTTGTATTCTTGTTCTCACTGCCTGCCGCCTGCCTTTTTGACTTCTTGCTTGTTACCGATAACGATTCTGGACTGCCTACACATATCTGTTTATACCTGTTGACCTTTGCTTGCCTGACGACGAATAAACCTGCATTGTGGATCCAAACTCCAGTTGTTTGTGTCACTCCCCGACGTTACACACACACACACACACATATATATATATATATATATATATATATATATATATATATATATATATATATATATATATTCATGTGGAAATCATTTACAAAAATCAACATGATGCATCTACAACTCCACATTCTGTAGCACGGGGGAGTCTGAATGTTCTAAAACAGTGTACTGTCAGACATGTTGCGAAGATTATGCTCTCTGGTAAAAAAAATTAAATAAAATCTTATTCTTATTTATAATTACTTAATTTCACACAAACACAGCAAAATATTACATTCATCTATGATGAGGAGAGGAGCATGAAGTGAAGTTTCATAAGCTTCTTTCGAGAGGAGCACATGATATGATTGACCGCAGCTTGTCCCTATCGGTGATTTCAGTTTGGACATTGAACCCAATTTTCATTTCCAAACAAAATGCAACACCCCCATGACGTGACTTGCATCTAAACAGTCTCTGGGTCAATGCGTATAAAGATTCTGGACGTCTTCTTGGACACATTTAATGCTTCCAAACAGTTTGCTGCATTTATAAAGCGCCAATGTCTTGAGGTAGTTCGTCAAATCCCACATCGTTTACCTTCTATGTGGGATTTGATTGGCCAGAATACACAGGACTGATTTTTGTAATCCCCACAGACAGGAAAAAATAAGTAATCACTGCAGGTTGAAGGAAAGCAGTGAAGTAAAAGTAGTGATGCAACCACTGTTGCCAACTATTTTTAACAAAAAGGCGGTAAGCCGTTTCCCGAAAAGTCGCTAGATTACATCATGTGTTTATTTGCATATTACTGACGTCATCCCCCAGTTCTGTTTGTTTAACAGCACTTTAGTCAATAAAAGAGGTATTTATATTTGCTCTACGCTTTATACAAGCATGTCTAAATGTATTGCTGTTTGAATACAGTATATCAGTATAGATGTGTAGTGAGTTTGCAGTAATCTCTCAGACGTAATAAACTCAGACAAGTTCTGAAATTGTCTCTAAAATATCTGTGATTGTGAACAAGAAAATAATAAACGGTCAAATTAAATTGTTCAAATGAAGGAGAAGCAGATCGGTTTAACTGTACAAGGGGAATACCTTAACACTGCCGGTGCTAAATCATTTGCCGTCGGTACGCAGAGGGGTGATCTGCTGTCAGGCTGCAGGTGGGAGAGGCTGCTGTACGAGGAGGACTGGGCCGCCTGTCAGCCCTGCTGAAAAATCCAGCTTTAACCAGCCTAGGCTGGTTGGCTGGTTTTAGCTGGTGGACCAGGCTGGTTTTAGAGGGGTTTTGGCCACTTCCAGGCTGGTTTCCAGCCATTTTCCAGCCTGACCAGCTAAGACCAGGCTGAAAATGGCTGGAAACCAGCCTGGAAGTGGTCAAAACCCCTCTAAAACCAGCCTGGTCGACCAGCTAAAACCAGCCAACCAGCCTAGGCTGGTTTAAGCTGGATTTTTCAGCAGGGAGTGCTCTGAGGCGGGGGAGGGGCCGACAGCATCACCCGCAGCTCGTTGAGAAGAGTAGGGACGGTACAGTATGGACAAACCATACTCTATAAAAATCTCCAGTAACAAACTAAAAAGTTGCTAGATTTGTCGCTAATCGCTTTTCTGAAAATTTGTCCCTAGGGGGGTCTGAAAAGTCGCTAAGTTGGCAACACTGGATACAACACTAAAGATGTACTCAAGGGAAAGTTAAAGTACACATATTTAAAACTAAGTAATTTATAATTCCTGAGAAAAAACTACTCAATTACAGTAGTTTGAGTATTTGTAATTAGGCCTTTTACAGTTTCTTATTGCTCTTAAACAAAAAAGTTTGTTCTTGAATTTCGCTTGAAGGTCTTTATTACACTCAGCAGGATCACTTAATACTCACTCATGGATAGTGATGGAAAGTTCGGATCATTTTACTGACTCGGATCTTTGAGTCTCGTTCTTCAAGATGAACGAATCTTTTTTCGAGTCATTTCGTTCATTTGGTTCAATTTGCCAAAATATTATTAAAATGTTACGAATTGCTTCCAAACACATCTACAGCTAGCCCAAAAGGTTGATCACATGACAAATAAGTCATAAATAGAAAACTATAAGAAGGAGAAAATAATAATTCAATGTTGACCTGCTCTTTTGTCTATGAAGGCATTGTTGTCTCTTTGCTCAGCTCACCTCTTCATATCTTCAAATGTCAGGGGTTCATTCACGATACACTGACAGTCACATATAATCTTAATCAATGCACAGTCTGAGCCGATAGGAGCCATGACCGTTCGTTGTTTACGTGACAGAATGACTCAAACCAGAGGAGTAGAGAGAGGAGCTCTTCAATTCTTTTTCCGGCTCTAAACGTGTATGATTGGCCCGTGAGGAACGAGTGACACAGACCCGATAGAGGACTTGAGAGGTGAGCGGTTTAATTCTTTTTCTGGCTCTAAACGCATATGATAGGCTTCTGCCAATGTGATGAAGACTTGAAATTAACGATACTACCTGCACAAATGTGCGCACGCGCGGATGAACGAATCACTCCCTGAGAGGACTCGTAGTTCCCGAGTCATATTGAAGATTCGTTCAAAATGAACGAATCGTTCATGAACAACCCATCACTACTCATGGAGACTACAGACTACAGCAGCGCTGCTCAACCCTGTTCTTGGAGATGCACCTTCCTGCAGAGTTCAGCTCCAACCCTGACCAAACACACCTGAATCAATTAATTAGGAGCTGTACAGCACTTGATAATAGAGTATATCCACACAGACTTTTAATTTACAGTCAGCCAGCCCAATCGCTTCTGGCCAACTGTCTTGCCATTATAAAATCACAATGCTTAAGATCTGATTTCTTTAAAAGTAAGTGATCTTCACTGCCTGATTAATATTTAGACAAGAAGCACTCCATTAAACTTCTTTAAAAGTTGTTCCGCGCCTTGTCTTTCAAATATGAAAATGGATTCTACCGCAGTATTTTCAATGGAGTTTCTGCCCTCGCCTGATGCTACTGACGGCGCTAGCATTGACATGGTCTTTCATCTCGTTTTATGCTTGAACAACTAAATGAATGCTTAAGTCTGTTTAACTGATGGTGTTTTAATTACATTACAACATCGATGCCATAATAGAAACCTTATGAAATAAAAAATAGTCACATTAACTGTTCACCAGAGGTTTATCGGTGGCTGTGCACATAGACCATTGGGTCTGATATGGGTTGCATATGGGCTGAACTCTGCAGGGAGGTAGATCTCCATGAACAGAGTTGGTCACCGCTGGACTACACACTACACAATCCTCTGTTCTGAGGTCAGCCGTACTTGTGTAAGATCCAGAAGAGTGCGTAGATGGCCAGCAGGCCGAACAGAAAGAGCAGCGAGACGTAGGCCTGCATGAGCTGCCGCAGGACAGAGGACAGCGGGTGACTGCACTGGAACTCACTGTAGCCGATCAGAGCGTCCGAGTGCGGCCGGCAGACGTGACTGAAGGAGATGCAGCTCAGCAGAGGAGTGGTGTAGCTCACGATCAGCACAAACTTCAGCACTTTGAACACCGTCTGCGCCGTGTACACCTACAGGAAGAGATGACAGGATTTGGGTGAACTGGACTCGTTCTGTGCCATTTTTAATAGTCCTTTATGACTTTAGTCCCATGGTACACTCTAATGCCTAGTTCAGACTGTGTGATTTAAGCCCCGATTTTGGCTCACCGACAGGTTTTGAGAAATCGCCAACAAATGCCTGAAATCACAGGCAAATCGCTGCTCGTGCACGTGAGTGTCAATCACACAGTATTAACTATCAAAGACGCGATCTGAGAGAATCGCCGATGAGTCGTCAATGCCTGTGAGATATTTGGCGTGCTGAATATCTGGAGCTGTCGGCGATTCAAATCATGCCGTGTGAAATGAGTTTTGACTGAAAATAACATCAGCGATCGCCTACAGCCAATGAGAGAGCGGCATTCACTTGCGAGTGTGTGTGTGTGTGTATACCTGCTGCAAGCCAGCGGGAGGCTGGGGGAGAAGTTAAAAGAGCTCCTTTTAGGTTTATTTGGACCCACGAAATGGAGGAAAAACTAGTGGAGGTTTGACAGGACTCAGGAGCAACCGTGTCTGTTTGACGTTTCATACAGAAAGAAATTCGTTTATTATCAACGTTGAGGAGAAATGGCTAATTCCCTTTAAACCCAGGTGAGCAAATATGAACATGTTCTACCCCATTAAAGGTTTCTTTCTCGTTATGTAGTTAATAACAAAAGATATACGACTTGTTTTTGGCTGTGAGACGTAGTTTGGATGAAGTTGTCGGCGATTCTTCCTATAGTAAAGTCATGCAATGTGAAAGTCCCTGTTGCCGATCCATCTTGCAGTGTAAACAAAGCAGCGACGAAACGCTAGCCCAGATAGTCATGCAGTGTGAAAACATCCGTGACACGACTACTCTGAAAATCATACAGTCTGAACTCGGCATTACCCCGGCTTACACAATTTTTGACAACGAGAAAAAATCAGTCACTTGAGAAAAACTGTTTTTGACACCCTAAAAATGTTAAATTACCAATTCTTAGTTGTGGAAATGTTAGGATTTAGTTTCCAGAACGTTCTTGCAGTGTTTTGATATTTAATTAATTTGTTTTGGAAAGTTCTCCTAACAGAAATCGAAAGTTATTCTAAAAATAAGGGACTGTTATGGGAACACTTTTTCCCAATGCTATATTAAAGGTCCTGTAAATTAAAATAAAGTTAATATATTAGTTAATGTATCTATAAACTAGTGTGCTCTAAATTCCCTTTTCTAATTCCACACAAACACAGCAAAACAAGAGATAAATCCTTGATGAGGAGCCACTCCACCTTTAAAGTCAGCAAAAAAAAAGTTAAGATGGTCTCTTTGTCCCACATTGTGACGTACATCCAATTGAAATGGTCCAGAACTGAGAAATAAAAGGGGAGGACAGTGCATGATTTAGTTTTTTGGTAACTGATTAGCGGTTGTTGCTAGAGCGGATACGTTTGCGGCCGGAAGTTAACCAGAAATATTTATATTATTTATTAAATTTCATATTTGTTGTATTTTAATAACGTCTACCCCCACCCCAACCCTAAACCCAACCGTCACAGTAATGTAAAAACAGTTGTTGTACCGAATATTAGTTATCTTATCTATTAAATTACCCAACAAAATGTATTTTTTAACGCCTTCCCCCAACCCAACCCTAAACCCAACCATCACAATACTGTAAAAATATTAATTATTGTTATACAGTGTCATAAAAAAATGCTGCTTTATTAATGTGCATATCACACTTCCGGCCGGCCGCATATCCGATCTAGACTTTACCCTGATTAGCTGAGTGGGAGATTGGGGCAAATGGACGAAAGCAGGCCAGAAATGAGACATACACTGATAGCCCTACCCTAACTGACTAATACTGCTGCCCTAACTGACTAAAAGCCTCATCAAAAATGACTGATAACTCCACCCACAGGACTGATAGCCCCAACCTAAAAAAGTGATGGCTCAGCTCTAAATGATTGATAGCCACACCCTAAATGACTGACAGCCCCGACCTAAACAACTGATTACCCTGCCCTAAAGGACTTATAGCCCCACCCTAAATGACTGATAGATCCACCCTAAAGGACTGATAGATCCACCCTAAAGGACTGATAGTCCTGCCCTGAAGGACTGACAGCCCTGACCTATACGACTGATAGCCCCCGCCCTAAATGACTGACAGCCGCAATTTAAACAATTGATAGCCCCGCCCTAAAGCAATGACAGCCCTGACGTAAACAGCTGATAGCCCTGCCCTAAAGGACTGATAAACACGCCCTAAACGACTGATTGCCCCACCCTTAAGGACTAGCAGCCCCTAACTAAACAACTGATAGCCCCGCCCTAAAGGATTGAAAGTTACAACCTAATTGACTGATAGCTCCACCCTAAAGGACTGACAGCCTCGCCCTAAAGAATTGACAGCCCCAACTTAAACATCTCATAGCCCCAGCCTAAAGATGAATAGATCCGCCTTAAGGATTGATAGCCACACCCTAAAGGACTGACAGTCTCGACCTAAACGACTGATAGGCCCACCCTAAAGAACTGATAAATCCGCCCTAAAGGACTGATAGCCCTGCCCTAAAAGACTAACAGCCCTGACCAATATGACTGATAGCCACACCCTAAAGGACTGATAGCCCCACCCTAAATGACTGATAGCCCCACCCTAAAGGAATAATAGCCATGCTTTAAAGGTCTGATAGCATCACCCTAAAGGACTCACAGTCCTGCCCTAAAAGTCTGACAGCCCCAACCTAAACAACTGATAGCCCCACCCTAAAGAACTGATAGATCTGCCTTAAAGGACTAATCGTCCTGCCCTAAAGAACGTACAGCCCTGACCTATAATACTGATAGCCCCTGCCCTAAAGCACTGATAGCCACACCCTAAAAGACTGATATCTCCCCCCCCTTCACCCCAAGAAAAACGTATACATCCATTATAACAAGCACTACTATATACATACAAAATTTTTTTTTATTTGATGCCAACTTTAAAAAATATACTTCCACAATTAGCTGCAACTGCACATTTCAAACAGAGATGGCGACAAAGAGGTAAAACATACACACTACAAACTCTTTAATGAGAATATTTATTCAAAATTGAGAGTAATAAAATGTATTAAATTAATTTAATTTGTTACCTTATAGATGACATCTGAACTCTCGCAGTGAGCTCGAAACCTGCGCACTCTCTCAAACAGCGCTCTGGCCTGCTCTCTGTCACTGCGGTCCAGCGTGGCGCCTGGTCTGGAGCGATCCGGACTGACTTGCACCGCATGGACAGGCTCTGTGAGTGAGCGAGTGGAGAACGCTGAGCAATGGGACACTGTGGAGGGACATGGAGACGGCTGTGTGGTTGTGGATGCAGTGTCAATTCCTGCCAGCAGAGGGCTGTCCGTTCCCGAGTCCAAACTCGACTTGCGCATTTTGTACGATGAAGCTACCTAGACATATTCAACAATTCAATATATTGAAATAATGAACATGCACAATATTAGTATAGTGAACACGTCAAAATACAGTGAAGTATTATTTATTCTTTAAAGTTTGCCAGGAAGTGCAAAACAATATTAAAAATTGTGAAACACTTTTACAAAGCTCGCGACAAATTTATATTTTGGAAAACATTTTTACGTGTCATGAGACACAATTACACAGGAAATACTATTTTACCAAGGAGAATAAAAATTTACATTTTAGAAAACGCAAAACACTTTTAAGTCCCGAAACAAATTTACAATTACAGATTCCTTACGGAAAGGGAATGTATTTAAATATACACAATAAAGCAATACGTATTTTAAGGATATTATACCTGTTAAAGTAATCTTTTTTGCAGCTTATATCAACTTTGACCAACACATTTCACAACATTATACTGGAAATATGTTCCCGAGGCTACATTTTTACAAAACCTCAAAAATTTAATTAATTAATTAATTAAAAATTAATTAATTAATTAATTAATTATCTATGACTAGTTTCTGGGTAAAACAAACACAATGGGGCAGTATTAAAATGACAACTTGACAACTGAACGCCACAAAAATACAACCCAGGCTCTATATACATTTCTGATGACTGTTAAATACGTCCTAGCAGCTAGGTTTTCGCGAATCCACCAGAGGCCGCTGTGTACACCTTTTGAGATCTCAAATTTCTCTCGCGAGTGCCATTCGCGCCTGCTGTTCTCACGTAAATGCACCAGAGGTTGCTGTCGACTGACTGACTGACTGACTGACTGACTGACTGACCGATCGACTGAGCCACCCTCCTTCTTCCCTAAAACCAACCAATAGTATTTTCGAAAGCACAGATTGACCCGACCACCCACTTCCCTAAACCCAACAGAAAATTTGAAAAAGCAATCCAGAAAAAGAAAAGCCATCGCCTGATTTTTAACACGTTTTCAGATTTGACCACATTCTCACCATGTTATTAACTTGTCTATTTTATTTTTTGGATTTTGTTTTTGTCCTACTTTCTGGAACCGTTCTTTGCCGGACTTGAACCCCATTGTCACCTCCTCTCTGCGTCTCAAGTCCACCAACGTACATGGTGAGCTAACTGGACAAACTGGTAAGTGCGAAAAGGAACAGCATCAGACCACCACATACCGTTTATTTTAAAAACAAAATGCAGCCATATCTACGTACTTCTGGCTACATAATTTGCGATCTCCAGAAACGGATATAGGGCTAAATTTTCAGAATGAGCCGTACTTGATAGTGATAGAAATCAGGTAAAAAAGCAATGTGAATGTGGTAAAACTACACAGCGGCTATGCACTTTTCTCTTCTTGTTTGCATTTGAAAACACTATTGGTTGGGTTTAAGGAAGGATGCAAGTCAGTCTATTTATGTGATAGGATGTGCCAATTGCATGTATGAGAAATCGCACCCTGCTGAAAAATCCAGCCTAAACCAGCCTAGGCTGGTTGGCTGGTTTTAGCTGGTCGACCAGGCTGGTTTTAGAGGGGTTTTGGCCACTTCCAGGCTGGTTTCCAGCCATTTCCAGCCTGGTCTTAGCTGGTCAGGCTGGGAGATGACCAGTTAAAACCAGCTTGACCAGCCTAGCCAAGCTGGGAGTCCAGCCAAAACCAGCTATATCCAGCTTAAACCAGGCTGGTCAAGCTGGTTTTAGCTGGATTTGGCTGGTCATTTTCCAGCCTACCCAGCTAAGACCAGGCTGGAAATAGCTGGAAACCAGCCTGGAAATGGCCAAAACCCCTCTAAAACCAGCCTGGTCAACCAGCTAAAATCAGCCAACCAGCCTAGGCTGGTTTAAGCTGGATTTTTCAGCAGGGGTAGCCCAGTAACGCATTTGAGATTTACAAAAATGTACACAGCGTCCTCTAGTGGATTTGTCAACACAAGCTGCAACAAATCGATAAAGGCATGAGCCTACCTGAGCTTTAGGTTGCACCACTGGCTCCGCCTCGGAGAAGCGAGTGTCCAGTTTGGCGGTATGCGACAGCGCCCTGGTCGTCCATGGCGATTCACAACATTTGGCAAGAAGTGACAGGAAGTGCTCGATACGAGCGGAAGTGAGCGGGAAGTGGAACCAGAAGCAGCCGCTGGCCAGCAGAACCAGTGTATGGAGCAGCGTGACGTACGGTAGGAAGCGCGAGTACCAGGGCAGCGCTTCATGATAGCAAACCTGGCTAATGTAGCTGTACTGCTGGAAGTCCAGGTTGGTACGTCGCCCCCTTGCGGATGTGCTTGTAAAGGCAGTTTCAGGGATGGGATCAATGGTGGAGGTGTGGTTAGTGGGGAACGAGTGCACAGGAACACACACTACTCCGTCCCGGGACAGCAGGAGAGTCCCGGCGAGGATGGACACCATTAGCATTAGCACTAGCAGGTAGTCCATGAAGACCTCCCACCATGGCTTTAGGAGCTTATAGCTGCCCTGACGCTCGCCACCCGACCACAGCTCAGACAGAGCAAACATCTTCTGTTAGAGAGAGAGACACAACATCACTATTCAACCAGTTGAGCACTTTAACACACACAGCAAGTTATGCAACAAGATAATCTCGCTTGTTATAGCATGAATGTGCACTGAAACACACTATCAATATGCTGTGGTTTTGTTGGTGGTGCTAGGTTGTTACTTTGGTGTTCTGTCCTGTGCTAGTACGTGGCTATGTGGTTGCTAGGGTGTTACAATGTTGCTAGGTTGTGGTTTTGATGTTCTGTTTGGTTGGTAACTCATTGGTGTTAGTGGTGGTAGCATGCATGTGCACAGATAAGTGCCCTTCATAAATAAAAAAAGTGCCCTGATAGCAACCGTCACCCAACCACCTACTCCCCCAAACCCCCACCTACCCTCCAGCCCACTCTTCACTCTTCAACCCCACTCCAAACACAACCCCCCACCTCTTCCATTGCTCTGTGGTTGTTAAGGTGCTCGTGTGTTTCTAGGTTGCTGATTTCACATTCTGTATGACTGTAAGTGCATATGTGGTTGCTAGGGTGTTAGTGTGTTTCTAGGTTGTTAGTTGAATGTTCTGTATGGTTGTGAGTGCAGTGCTATGTGGTTGCCATGGTGTTAGTGTGTTGCTTAGGGTGTAGATTTGACTTTCTGTATGGTTATGAGTGCATTGCTATGTGGTTGCTAGGTTGTCAGTGTGTTGCTAGAGTGTTGATTTGACATTGCTTATGGTTGTGAATACATTGCTTTGTGGTTGCTAGGGTGTTAGTGTGTTGCTAGGTTGCTGATTTAATGTTCTATATGGCTGAACTGCTATGTTGTTGCTAAGGTGCAAGTGTGTTACTATGTTGCTGATTTGACATTCTGTATAGTTATGTGTGCATTGTTATGTGGTTACTAAGGTCCAAGTGTGTTGCTAGGTTGCTGATTTAGCATTTTCATTCTTGTAAGTGCATTGCTAAGTGGTTGCTAAGGTGCAAGTGTGTTGCTAGGTTGCTGATTTGACATTCTGTATGGCTGTGAGTGCGTTATTATGTGGTTGCTAAGGTGCAAGTGTGTTGCTAGGTTGCTGATTTGACATTATCTATGACTGTGAGTGCATATGTGGTTGTTAGGTTGTTAGTGTGTTGCTAGGTTGTTAGATTAATGTTCTCTGTGGTTGTAAGTGCATTGCTATGTGGTTGCTATGTTGTTAGTGTGTTGCTAGGGTGTTGATTTGGCATTCTGTATGGTTGTGAGTGCGTTGCTATGTGGTTGCTAGGTTGTTAATGTGTTGCTAGGGTGTTGATTTGGCAATCTGTATGGTTGTGAGTGCATTGCTATGTGGTTGCTATGGTGTTAATGTGTTGCTTAAGGTGTAGATTTGACATTACTTATGGTTGTGAATACATTGCTTTGTGGTTGCTAGGGTGTTAGTGTGTTGCTAGGTTGCTGATTTGATGTTGTGTATGGTTGTGGGTGAATTGCTATGTTGTTGCTAAGGTCCAAGTGTGTTGCTAGGTTGCTGATTTGACATTCTGTATAGTTATGTGGGCATTGCTATGTGGTTGCTAAGGTCCAAGTGTGTTGCTAGGTTGCTGATTTAGCATTTTTTATAATTGCGAGCGCATTGGTATGTGGTTGCTAAGGTGCAAGTGTGTTGCTATGGTTTGACATTCTCAATGACTGTGAGTGCATATGTGGTTGTTAGTTTGTTAGTGTGTTTCTAGGTTGTTAGATTAATGTTCTGTATGGTTGTGAGTGCATTGCTATGTGGTTGCTAGGATGTTAGTGTGTTGCTAGGGTGTTGATTTGGCATTCTGTATAGTTATGTGTGCATTGCTATGTGGTTGCTAAGGTCCAAGTGTGTTGCTAGGTTGCTGATTTAGCATTTTTTATAATTGCGAGCGCATTGGTATGTGGTTGCTAAGGTGCAAGTGTGTTGCTAGGTTGCTGGTTTGACATTTTTTATGATTGCGAGCGCATTGGTATGTGGTTGCTAAGGTGCAAGTGTGTTGCTAGGTTGCTGATTTGACATTCTCAATGACTGTGAGTGCATATGTGGTTGTTAGGTTGTTAGTGTGTTTCTAGGTTATTATATTAATGTTCTGTATGGTTGTGAGTGCATTGCCATGTGGTTGCTAGGTTTTCAGTGTTTTGCTAGGGTGTTGATTTGGCATTCTGTATGGTTGTGAGTGCATTGCTATGTAGTTGCAAGGTTGTTAGTATGTTGCTAGGGTGTTGATTTGGCATTCTGTATGGTTGTGAGTGCATTGCTAAGTGGTTGCTAGGTTGTCAGTGTGTTGCTAGGGTGTTGATTTGGCATTCTGTATGGCTGTGAGCGGTTTGCTATATGGTGTTAAGGTATTAGTGTGTTCTTATACAGTTGCTTCAATGTGCTTAGTAGATATTTACTTGCTTACTGATAGTATTCCGGCTTCCAGACATGAATCAGTGCTCAGTAAGTTACTTCAAAAAAGTAACTAACTACTAATTACACAATTAAAATTGCATGTAAATAAATGTTCTAATGACTTTATCTGAAAAGCACCTCATATGATCAGTAAGTGACTTAATTACTTTACTAAATGCTAAAAGTCCACATAAATCCCAATGCACAGACAATAGAAATTAAATCAAAGAGTCAGACAAAAATTACTAAAATTAAAACCCGCCATGTATCAAAACAAAACGGTTTCAAATTAACCACTTTTTTTTAACTAATTACACCCAACATCAATATAAATCCATGCCTTTTATGTCTGTATGTCAGTAAAAATAGCGCCTCTAAACTCTCAAGCAACATTAGACTTAATTTGAGGGACAAATCCCCCTTTTATAGCCATAGTACTAGTGACTTCGCAAACATATGTAAAAGAACACCAAGCTATAAGAAGTGTCAGTGTATCCACTATAGTCTAATTAAATGTCACTTAACACAAACTGAACTGTTTTACATCCTCACACTATTAAAGCATTCAAATGCATTTAGGTTTAATTAAATTTAGGTTTCAGCAGAACTCATAAGCAACATATAACTAGTAACACAAATCCTGCACGCAAAAATAAAAAGATAATGTACTCACAGTGCTGAACTGAAAATGCCAAGGTTTTCAACTGCATTCATGCTTGGACAGCCTGACGTACACAGCTCCGGTGCGGGCCGGTTTGCTCAGTGTTTTGGCCCTGGCTGCAGACACACTGGGGCCCCAGAAGCTGCTTTGAAGTCTCCATGGTGACCTAAACACACAAAGGCCGCATTGACATCATGTTACGCCAGAGAGAGGCTGGATTTGTTAGTAATTCCCAACATTAAGCAGCATGAAATAATCAAATGCACTGATTTATTTACTAACTATGCACATGAAAGACTGATCAAAACATTGAAAGAAAAATATAAGAGTGCAATGCAGCGTGAGAGCAGCAGGTGGCGCTAAATACTCAACATGATCAAGTGAGCTTGGTCTGTGTTAAGCCTTTTATTTGACTACTAAAAAAACTTTTGTTTGCGCTTACCGTCAGAGCTACTGCAATGATTTATCACTTGTAAAAACGTATAATGTCAACCAAAAGGGCGCTCTTGGAAAGATAGAAGCTGTTTATTCTGGAAACCCTGCTGTAGTTGTGCAGGAAAGCCCCGTTTCCCCTCAATATTATTATTAGTTCACACATTTGCAGTGCTGGGGATTTACAGTAAGACACTTGTCAGATTGAGACTGCAGTTATTGTCACTCCACGATAACAGCCAAATGATGAAATCCTCTGACAAGTTTGCAAAGGATTTTAAATAAAAGTATATATTTAATATTCATTATTCATAACAATAGAGTTAAATAGATTTTTATAAGAGTTCAAGTTCGTCATTCCAATCTCAAGCTCATAAAATTAAATTATTATATTAAATGTTCACTTAACTCCTGAAGTCCACTATAATCTCAGCTGTTTTGAGCATGTTCAGCTCCTGGTTGTTGTGACTGCACCTGACAGCCAGCTCCTTAACCTTCTGACATGGCAGCAACTCAGTGCATTTAGGTACAGTGCATCCGGGAGTGACGGTGTACAGCCATTTTCAGATCTCTCCAGAGATGTTCTATAGGATTAAGGTGTGGGCTCTGGCTGGGCCTCTCAAGGGCATTCACTGAGTTGTTGTGAAGCCACTCCATTGATATTTTGGCGGTGTGCTTTGGGTCATTGTCCTGCTGGAAGATGAACCGTCGCCCCAGTCTGAGGTCAAGAGCACTCTGAAGCAGGTCTTCATTCAGGATGTGTCTGTACATTGCTGCATTCATATTTCCCTCTATCCTGACTAGTCTTCCAGTTCCTGCTGCTGAAAAACATCCCCACAGCATGATGCTGCCTCCACCATGCTTCACTGTAAGGATGGTGTTAGCCTACTGATGAGTGCTGCCTGTTTTTCTCCAAATGTAAAGTCTGACATTCACTCCAAAAAGTTTAGTCTCATCAGACCAAAGAGTTTGGTTTCTTTTGGTCTGAGAGTCCTTCAGACGCCTTTTGGCAAACTCCAGGTGGGGAGTGTCTTCTGTCTGGCCACTCTACCATACCGGCCTGATTGGTGGATTGCTGCACAGATGGTTGTCCTTCTGCAAGGTTCTCCTCTCTACACAGAAGAACACTGGAGCTCAGACAGAGTGACCATCGGGTTGTTGATCACCTCCCTGACTAGGGCCCTTCTCCCCTGATCATTCAGCTTAGATGGCCAGCCAGCTCTAGGAAGAGTTCCAAACATCTTCCACTTATGGATGATGGAGGCCGCTGCGCTCATTGGAACTTTCAGAGCAGCAGAAATGTTTCTGTAACCTTCCCCAGCCTCGTGCCCACAGGTCTACAGACAATTCCTTTGTCTTCATGCTTGGTTTGTGCTTTGACATGCATTGTCAACCCTGGGGCCATATACAGACAGGTGTATGCCATTTCAGATCATGTCCAATCAGCTGAATTGACCACAGGTGAACTTCACGGCGAATGAAGTTCTGCACAAGACTTTTGGCCAGCGGAGAAATTAAAATGGTCGTGCCCAACTGAGTCTGGTTCTCAAGGTTTTTTTTCTTCACTCCCATCAGGTGAAGTTTTTTTTCCCTCTCCGCTGTCGCCACTGCCTCGCATGGTTCAGGATTGGTGGAGCTACGCATCGATGAATTTGCTCTTCAGTGTTTGAACTCTCAGTAATGATTAAATCACACTGAACTGAGCTAAACTGAACTGAACTGAACTTAAACACTAAAACCTGAACCACACTGTTCCAGTTACTATGACCATTTATGTGAAGCTGCTTTGACACAATCTACATTGTAAAAGCGCTATACAAATAAAGCTGAATTGAATTGAATTGAATTCAATGAAGCTGCTGAAACATTTTAAGAATGACCAGTGGAAACTGAATGTAGCTGAGCTCAAGCTTCACAGCAAATACTGTAAATACTGATGTACATGTGATTTTACAGCTTTTATATATATATATATATATATATATATATATATATATATATATATATATATATATATATATATATATAAATTTGCAACAATTTCAAAACCCCTTTTCCACATTGTCATTATGGGGGATTGTGTGTAAAATGTTAAGGAAATCAATTAATTAAATAAATTTTGGAAAAAGGCTGTAACATAAAAAATGTAGAGAAGGTGAAGCGATATCAATACTTTTCAGATGAACTGCATGTCATACGTGTAATTTGCATATTTATTTTCTATGCATCAGATAAGGGGTTACTTTTGATGTAGACTTTCAGTGACGGACGTGAAATATCTGAGATAATCCAATAATACTGAATAATAACCAGAAGATGCATGGGTTTGTAATGAGATGACAGTAGAGTGATAATTTTACAGCGGTGCATTTTCTCATATTTATTCTCGTTTTACCGTGAGAAATGCTCTGCACAGTGAGCTGCTCGTCCATCTCGAACCCCCTTGGACGTGTGGTTTCACACCTCTCGGGTAAATCTGCCCTGAATAAACACAGGGTGTGTTTGTGTGAATGGAGACACGCCCTCCTGCAGTCCACTGCCACTGTGGCTTTATAAGACGAGCAGGCTAATCTGAAAAAAAGCACAAACCCACCGATTACAGGCAGATTTTGAGAGATATTAAGTTACTTCATTTGCATTCAAAACTGTTACAAGAACAAAACCATTAGCTAACATGATTCTTGCATTGTCATGTAATTAAAAATCACAGATCTCCTTTTTAAATACATATTTTCTATGGGATGCGTTACAATATTAGATTTGTGCATATACGTTAGATCAGTACCAAAGCTAAAACTGGAACTAATCTAATAAAAAGCTTATGATCAAACTCCAAAAATTTGTACGCCTAAAATAATATATTGTGAAAAATGTTAATAAAATTTAAAATATCACCCATTTACCACAAACAATAAACTATATGTGTGTATGCAGTGGTGTGAGGAAGTGTTTGCCCCTTATTGATATATATATATATATATATATATATATATATATATATATATATATATATATATATATATATATATATATATATATATATATATATTTTATTTATTTTTTATTTTTTTGCATGTTTGTCACACTGTAATGTTTCACATCCTCAAACAAATTGAAGTACTATTCATGCGTCAAATAAATGCATCATGCAGTTTTTAAATTAAGGGTTTAATTCATAAAAAGCTTTTATTATAATGTCAAAATTATAGGTGGGCATAGATATTTTTTTAATCTCGATTAATCTCACTGTAATGTTGAAATTAATCTAGATTAATCTAGATTAAAAGGGCTCATTTGAATTCTGCCGAAGGCATTCAGAATATGTGTGCTACCCAAATAACAAGTCTTTGAGAACGGGTTTCTCAAGCCAGGTGGCGCATTAGAGCAGGGGCTTATCTCCTGTTTCCAAAATGCATCACAAACTGCTTGAGGAACTGTTCTACTCTGATAATTGGTGATGTAAATAAATGATGTTCACTAAGATGTACTTGAGTTTACTGTTTATTCAGTTAAACATGAATGTTGAACCGTCGGCCTACATAAGCTTCAAACAGCCATTTTTAATCCGACTAAAGTCATAACTGAACTAAACAGAAATGGAATTAAGACATGTGGAGTATGCAGATATTAGTGGCATTATTACAGTGAACACTGCGATCAAACTATTACCGTCATGTTGGACTAGCGTTAATCAGATTCGCTAGTGAACACATAAAAATCGTCATCATATTGTACTGGATTACACGCCTCAACTTTTGCGCGCCCCCCTTCAATCCAACTATATTTTATAAAAGGCAAGCGATAAAATGTGAAAAATATTTCCATCAATAAATTAAAGATATTTTTTCATAAAGATATCAATATGCTTAAAAAAATACAGTTTCACAGTTCTGAACACAACTGAAATAGTTTGGAGTATAGTAAAAGGTATAATTACATTAAGCATGTTAAGTCGCAAAGAAATGCATCTCATACCACCCCAAATTTCTTCTCAATTTAATTTTCACTTACTAAATGATTATAGCACCTTGACTAGCCTTGCTTTTGGACTTTTTGTACTACATTTGTCAAAACAAAATGATAGACATGGGAGTCCTAAAGGGCAAAAGAACATTGCAACTACTTCTCACATTCAGACTGAGGCAGAAGGTCTGTCTTTGCAAGAACAATTGACTGAAACTGCTAAAAGTGAAATAAAAAAGACTGTCAAATGTTTAGTGTAAAAAAAAAAAAAACAGAAACAAACAGTGTGAAATGTTCGATTTAATTGAAATGTTATAATTTTGTTTGTAGCTAAAATTAAAATAGTTTTGAGCTAAGAAGTTACCAAAAGGCCTGATGAATCAATATGATACATAATAAATTAATAAAAACATGTATATGGTATAAAAAATGGGGGGAGGGGTGGAATGATTTTTTTAATTTGATAAAATACAATATTATACATGTACAAAATGCTAAATAATTTTTTTAACAAAAAATATATACATTATTTGAAACTTTTAATATGGATAATTTCAAAAATAGTTTTGGCACAATGGCGCCCGCCCCTATGCACTGCATATACTGCATACCCCCTTTTTGCGCCACTGAGCTAAGGGATGCTTTGCGTTTAGGTGGTACTTGAGACTGGAAGAACTCCAACAGTAAACTAACTCCGCATTGCACAAGGTGCAAGCAACCTTTGTTTTGTTAAGGTTTGTAGCTATGTAGCTTTGTTTTTTCTTAATAATAAAAATCTCCATTTCAAAACTGTGTTTATGTGTTATCTTTGGCTAATACTTATATTTGTTTGATGATGTGAAACATTAAATCGAGACAACCGTGCAAAAAAATAAGAAATTGGTAAGGGGGCGAATACTTTTTCACGCCACACAAGTCAGAATTACTAGCCCCCCTTTGAGTTTTTTTCTCTTTTTAAATATTTCCCAAATTATATTTAGCAGAGCAAGACAATTTTCACAGTATGTCTGATAAAATTTTCTCTTCTGGAGAAAGTCTTATTTGTTTTATTTTGGCTAGAATAAAAGCAGTTTTTATTTTTTTAAGCGCCATTTTAAGGGCAAAACTATTAGTTCCTTTAGGCTATTTTTTTTAATAGTCTACAGCAGTGGTTCTCAAACTGTGGTACGCGTACCACTAGTGGTACGTGGGCTTCCTCCTAGTGGTACGCGGAGGAATCGCTGAATAATAAAAGAAACATTAACACTTTTAATCCTTTAATGTGTAATATACCATCGATGTGATCAGCATTGGCTGTTTTGTGAAGCGTACGACCACAACGTTGTGCTTAGAGTGTTTGTTTTAGTGCATTGTGTCATAAGCTGCTGAAAATCAGTTTCCGAAGTTTAAGAATTGATTCTGGAGCGTCATTTGACTGACATGAAAAGTAGCCAATCACAGTCGACCTTGTCTAGTTGCGTGAAATGTAAGGGCGGGATAAAGGCTTTCTGTGTTGCAGAGACAGAAAAAACAACTTAAAAACAAATGTTTTGTTGGAATAATGCTTCTCGGATGTTTTCACTATAGAGATGTCTAGCAGAGTAATTAAACCGCGGACATATTTCCTGCCTATTTGATGATCTACAAACACGTTTCGCTCTCCGACAGCCAGTCGACTCGCCTCTGACCTGTCACTCCTCTAAATACATTCTGAATGGCGGCGCGGGAATGGAGGTATTGCGCAATAACTCATTTCTGCAAATGCGGCGAGTGCTTTATTTTAACACTA